>NC_092246.1:22101528-22189028 GCF_036320965.1 Panulirus ornatus | reverse complement strand
GGCTGGTGGCAGCAGGGACGCGGCTGACAACAACATCATCCATCACCTGGCGTCAGGAACATTCGCTGACCGTAACCAACTCCAGCGAGAGAGAGAGAGAGAGAGAGAGAGAGAGAGAGAGAGAGAGAGAGAGAGAGAGAGAGACAGAGAGAGAGAGAGAGAGAGAGAGAGAGAGAGAGAGAGAGAGAGAGAGAGAGAGAGAGAGAGAGAGAGAGAGAGAGAGAGAGAATTAATGAGGATGTTTGGATGGTAAACTTGAAAAGTAAAACGCTCAGAATTAATTACTCTCTCACGCTCCACTACTCACCACATGAACCCGTTGTCAGGAGGCCAGCTACCACCACCCAGTTGTCAGGAGGTCAGTTACCACCACCCTGTTGTCAGGAGGGCAGCTACCACCACCCTGTTGTCAGGAGGCCAGCTACCACCACCCTGTTGTCAGGAGGGCAGTTACCACCACCCTGTTGTCAGGAGGCCAGCTACCACCACCCAGTTGTCAGGAGGCCAGCTACCACCACCCTGTTGTCAGGAGGGCAGTTACCACCACCCTGTTGTCAGGAGGGCAGTTACCACCACCCTGTTGTCAGGAGGCCAGCTACCACCACCCAGTTGTCAGGAGGTCAGTTACCACCACCCTGTTGTCAGGAGGGCAGTTACCACCACCCTGTTGTCAGGAGGCCAGCTACCACCACCCTGTTGTCAGGAGGGCAGTTACCACCACCCTGTTGTCAGGAGGGCAGCTACCACCACCCAGTTGTCAGGAGGTCAGTTACCACCACCCTGTTGTCAGGAGGCCAGCTACCACCACCCTGTTGTCAGGAGGGCAGTTACCACCACCCTGTTGTCAGGAGGGCAGTTGCCGAGGGCCCAGGATGTGTGGGTGGGGTGGGGGGGGGGGGGGTGAATCATGCTAGGTCATGTAACCCGCCCTGGAGCTAGGTGAGGTGTTCCCCGGTCTTGCTCAGGCTGCCACCATACTTCCATCTAGGAGGAATATTCTATGAATATTCCTCGCTACCGGTAATATTCTAAGGACATTATCACTCCAGCTAGGAGCCATAATCCTCCAGCTAGGAGCAATAATCCTCCAGCTAGGAGCAATAATCCTCCAGCTAGGAGCAATAATCCTCCAGCTAGGAGCAATAATCCTCCAGCTAGGAGCAGTAATCCTCCAGCTAGGAGCCATAATCCTCCAGCTAGGAGCAATATCCTTCCTGGCAGCAGCAATATCCAGCTAGGGGTAAGGAGAACATGTATTCCAGATGGGCCACATCTACGCCAGCCAGGGCCACACACTTGCCACGTCACAACCCAGCCAGGGCCACACACCAGCAGCGTCACAACCCAGCCAGGGCCACACACCAGCAGCGTCACAACCCAGCCAGGGCCACACACTTGCCACGTCACAACCCAGCCACGGCCACACACCAGCAGCGTCACAACCCAGCCAGGGCCACACACCAGCAGCGTCACAACCCAGCCAGGGCCACACACCAGCAGCGTCACAACCCCCACCATGAACTCGTGACTTAGGCCGGCCATTGTCCTCCCCCACCCCCCCACTCACCACCGAGTCTATCTACAACTCAGCAACTCCTTATATTTTCCTCCTCTCTCTCTACAACCCTCTCACAACCTCCCTCTCCCAACCTGCTCTCGATAGCTCTCTAACATCTCATCATCCGCCACAAATGACCACATCACACACCCCAGAATCACCATCACGTCACCTGTCTATCTATCTATCTATCTATCTACCTATCTATCTATCTATCTATCTATCGTGCAATACAAGGAATGAAGTCTGACTCGTCAGTTGAAAGTCACAGCACATCCCAGTACGTAACCCTGAGCGAGCGACTGGCCCGCGGGACAGGGACGGACGGGGGGCCCTTCACCTACCTGCTTGAGGACGACGGTGTAGATGTGGGTGTAGAAGAAGGCCATGAGGAGCCCCGGGACGACGATGGTGCAGAAGTAGAGGAAGACCAGGTAGTCGTAGTTCATGACCTTGGTGAAGATGCACGAGTCGTGGTAGCGGTACCAACCCATGGAGGGCATTAGGCCGATCAACGTGCCAACCACCCAGCATGCCAGGATGATCCCTGTGGGGGAGAGGACAAGACGGCGGAGGTGAGTGGGGAGAAGACAAGATGTTGGGGTTGGTGGGGAGAGGACAAGACGGTGGAGGTGAGTGGGGAGAGGACAAGACGGTGGAGGTGAGTGAGGAGAGGACAAGATATTGGGGGTTGGTGGGGAAAGGACAAGACGTGGGGGTTAGTGAGGAGAGGACAAGATATTAGGGGCTGGTGGGGAGTGCCCAAGGTGTGGAGGTTAACAGGGAAAGGACAGGATGAGGCGTTTTGCCATGGAGAAGACGTTTAAGATTCACAGGACAATATTCACGTAAGACCTCGACAACTACTCATTAAGATGGTTTGTGGCTCGAGAAGAAGAAGGAGAGACTTGTATGTGTGTCAAGAATACACTCAGAGGGCTAATTACTTCACTCATAGATAATTCCATTATCCAATGATTTGTTTCCTTGATGAAGTAAGACAAAATGATCGTTTTCCTAGGATGAAACATCTCTGTATAGATTGTTGTGAGAGAGGGAAGGGGGATCTGTGTGTGTGTGTGTGTGTGTGTGTGTGTGTGTGTGTGTGTGTGTGTGTGTGTGTGTGTGTGTGTGTGTGTGTGTGTGTGTGTGGTCTGGGATGGAGGGGGCTGTGAGAGCGAAGTCTTGCGAGCGGTTGTAACGCCCGAGGCAGACGTGGACGGCGCCCAGCTGTGGACGGGGAGGAATCACACGGACGAGACAGACGCATCCCCTGAGACAGAAGATTGGAGGGAAGGGAGGGAGGGAGGGAGGGGTGGAGGGAGGGAGGGAGGGAGGGAGGGAGGGGAGGGGAGGGGAGGGGAGGGGGGAGGGAGGGAGGGGCATTGACACCACTGAATACTCACGTAATGATTAGCATATCTAATATTCCATCAATACCACCCCAGTGGTCTGGCCTGGTACGGTCATTCGTGTCTTAACTGGCAGTTAGTGAGAACCAGTTACAAGACCAGACGACTACTGGGTAGTTCCCCCCCCCCCCCTACACACACACACACACACACACACACACACACACACACACACACTTCTGCTGGAGCGATGGAAGACGACACAAGGAACGCTTCAAATGTGTGTGTGTGTGTGTGTGTCCGTCCGGTGTGTTTCCCCTCACGAGCAGTCACCGGGGACGGGCCACGGCGAGACGAGGACCCAGGGAGGAGGAGCAGGAGGAAGAGGAGGAGGAGGAGGAGGAGCAGGAGGAAGAGGAGGAGCAGGAGGAGGAGGAGGAGCAGGAGGAAGAAGAGGTCTCATACATATGATACCGCAAACCCTTAATCCCCAAAGACTTAACGTCGAGAGGACAGAGTAAGGACTTCTCAGACCACCGACCCTCCAGTGTGTGGACTGCGCAGACCACCACCCCTCTAGTGTGTGGACTGCGCAGACCACCACCCCTACAGTGTGTGGATTGCGCAGACCACCACCCCTCCAGCGGGTGGTCTGTGCAATGACTGCCAGCTGTCGTGTGTGTGTGTGTGTGTGTGTGTGTGTGTGTGTGTGTGTTTCTTATCAAGCACACACAGAAAGACAGACACAAACACACCCTAATCTACGGCACAAGACATACTATGCCATCCAACAGTACACCAGCCCTGAGCACTAAGGTCGAGGACCAGCTAGCCACACCGTGGCTGCGACGCCATAGTCGACCAGGAGCTACCCACCTCCCCGAGCCTCATCCTATTCACAAAGCGTCCATCAAGACCGTTCCAATCACTTATGAATTATCAGATAACTTCTGACCGTAATGAGAATTATAAATTCAACTTCGTGGATTAAATTATACCAGCTACGTCGTTTATAAATTCAACTTCGTGGATTAAATGATATCAACTATGTCGTAATTTGTTGATAAAGGTAATAAGAATGAAACACTCCCGCTCGGGGTATGATTATAATGTTGGCCAGGGAAGTAGAGGGTGCAAGGCTCTGGCAAGGGGAGGAAATATCACGAAATAATTAGTTTATTCCCACCCTCCCTTACCACAAAGCCAGTTCTCTTTAATCTCAACCAGTAACTGATTACATAACATATAATTATCCTACTTACTGCTTTGCGTAAAGGGACACGGACAGAAAAACAAATTACCAAACACTTCAACACAATTACATAACAGAAAACATTTAACTAAGTCTGCCATCATAACAGTTTTCTCTCACGAGCGAACCGGCGACGGTGCTGCCCCCCCGCGTATCATGCCAGCACTACAAACTTCCTTGGAGCACGCGACCTAAGTCTCTTGCCTTTCGTTCTGGTCTCATCATAGTAATGGAAAAGCAGGAGTTTGTGTACGCTCGGCTTCAGGGTCAACACTCAAGCGAGAGACTGCGACATGTTTTCGTAGAAAATTTTTAGCTTATATAAACTATATACTAACAATTTTCCACACACACACACATATATATATATATTATCCCTGGGGATAGGAGAGAAAGAATACTTCCCACGTATTCCCTGGGTGTCGTAGAAGGCGACTAAAAGGGAAGGGAGCGGGGGAGCTGGAAATCCTCCCCTCTCTCTTTTAATTTTCCAGAAGGAACAGAGAAGGGGGCCAAGTGAGGATATTCCCTCAAAAGCCAAGTCCTCTGTTCTTAAAGCTACCTCGCAAACGCGATAAATGGAAAATAGTATAAGAATATATATATATATATATATATATATATATATATATGAATTAATGCTAGTAATTCAGTGGATGAGGGGGGCCGGGTGTGCCGGACCCACGCTAAACGAGGGCTAACCCAGGAGATCCGCCCACCGGAACCCCTCCCTAATAAAGAAACAGCTTGCTAGGAATTTGCATGTAGAGTGCGGCACCGTCCAGCACTATGCGTTCACACAGGAGAGTCCAAGGCGTCGTTCACTCCCTTCCCAGCCCCGAGAGAGAGAGAGAGAGAGAGAGAGAGAGAGAGAGAGAGAGAGAGAGAGAGAGAGAGAGAGAGAGAGAGAGAGAGTTATGGAGATTTGATTTGCCTTTTCCTTCCTCTCGGGCCGGTGAATTCAGGCCTGAAGGAACTATATCTATTTCCTGAAGTACGATGAATCTATACCACTGAAGGATGTCCTACATTAACCCAAAGATAAAGAAGAATTATTAAGGTTCACGACTCTGGAAATGAAAGACTTTTACAAATTCAATTCCAACTCCATTAAGAAGTTACGAGGAATGGATTCGAATCTTCCGAGGAAAAAGAATAAGTAAAAATTTTGAGAGCCATGAAGGATATATTATATAAAAACGCCAACATTCGCTTTTGGATGAAGTCTTCTAAAACGCAGAGGTCGAGATGTTAAGGCAAGATTCTAATCTTCAAGAAGGAGGATCTGAATCTTTCGTAGGAGAATCTAAATCTTTAGTAGAGGATTTGAATCTTTTGAAGGAAGATCTTAATCTTCTGATAAGAGGATCAGAATCTTTTGTAGGAGGATCTGAATCTTTTGTAGGAGGATCTAAATCTTCTGAATGTGATTTTAGTGATCTTGTTCAAATCTATCCAAGTTAATCTAAAGCTAGCAATCACAGACTCGTGATTCTGTCTTCATAATGATATATCACCGGATGATATATCATATAACGCAGAGTATAACCTGATGTGCATATGGCGTCCCTCCTCTGCGTTTCGTGAAACTAAACACTTGTGAATCTTCACCAGTTTCTTAACCCTCAGTGCTGGGCCTCCACTCGGGCTTCTGTCCTTTTAGTCTCTTTCACATCACAGATATGTCATATCTGTCTGTTTCATCCTTCAGATATACGGCATATCGCTCTGTGTGTGTGTGTGTGTGTGTGTGTGTGTGTGTGTGTGTGTGTGTGTGTGTGTGTGTCAGGACCTTCCTGTGGGAGTAGCAGGAGGAGGAGGAGGAGAAAGAGGAGGAGGAGGGGGTCACTACCCGCGGGGCACCTCTCCAGTATGAGGCAAGCCACCAGCCTAGCTAATGTGATTGTGCAGGTCCTCCTGCTGCCCCCCCCCCCCCCCCTCCCTCTCCCTGATGTGTGGCCGGCGGAGGGAGAGAGAGAGAGAGAGAGAGAGAGAGGTAATAACACACACACACACACACACACACACACACACACAGAGTGAGTGAGTGAGGGAGTAATGTTCCATTACTCGCTCTCCACCAGTCGCGCTCTGGCCACAACACACGATTGCTGCACCTCTCCATCATATTACTGTACGCCTTTCATACATTTAATGTATAATTGTGAGTAATGTATGATGCACTGTGATGTATGATGTAGTGTGATGTATGATGTAGTGCGATGTATGATGTAGAGTGATGTAGACTGGCGTGCAATGTATGGTGTAGTGTGATGTATAATGTGTAATGTATGATGTAGTGTGATGTATAATGTAGTGTACTGTATAATGAAGTGTTATGAGAGATGTGAAATGTAATGAAGTGTCATGTACGATGTTGTGTTATGTATGATGAAGTGTTATGTATAATGTAGTCATGTATGATGTAATGTATAATGTAATGAAGTATAATGCATAATGTACATATCAGAATTCAGCAAGTCACAGGAAATATCAAAGATAAACGCGACAATTCATCAGATTATCTAACCATACACTTCAGACATTATAAAGGAATAGTGATACATATTGCTCGCCAGATGTGTGACACAGACGTAGCAAGACAGTGCCACACTGCCAGCTGCTCACATACCTAAAAACGTCTTTAAATTTCTCACTGTTGTTTCCTGCATTTAAAGGACATTGCTAAAGGGGAGGACAGGGGAACAGAACCTTTAAAAAGGTCACTTGTGTTCCACCCTACCTTTACAAAGGTCACATTACACTACTCTTACAAAGGTCACTTGTGTACTACAGTGTACTACAGTGTACTACTACAGTGTACTACAGTGTAGTAAGTCTGGTAGTATTCTTACGTCCTACAGAAACGGAATTTACTGAACAAATTTTACGATGTAGTTTATACTACTCCAGACAAATGAACAGAGATACGTGAGCACAGATCTGAATGTATATGTCTCTCAAGCACATATGTGCATTCAGTCCACATGTTATGTTGACACCTCTAGCCACACACACACACACACACACACACACACACACACACACACACAATTTCTAAACGCATCTCAGCCTCTTCAAAAGATCTGCGCAGAACAGATATACAGAATACTCTCATGGGAAGACAACCGTGTATCTGGTCAGTATCATATGTATATAATATATACATAATATTCCGTTCAACCAATATATAATATCTACACGTTACAACCCACGCAGAATCACCGGAATCTGAACTAATATAAAAATTCAGTAAAACTCTATGACAGCAACTACCCATGTTTCACAAACTATACCACGTTTTCAGGTACGAATTTCTATAACTTGCTAGGGGATACTGTGCAATATATATATATATATATATATATATATATATATATATATATATATATATATATATATATATATATATATATATATATATCCTTTTCCTTTTATCCAGGTTCCTTTCATCCTCCTACCCACAATGCCTGTGTCACTATACGTTTCACGGTTCGTTACGACAACAACAACCAAAAAAAATCCTTGTCATGTTTGTATTATAATGGCGCAGTTTCCCCACATCTTCATAGCTTTCCCATATTGTCTCGTTTTCTACTCTCTCTCTCTCTCTCTCTCTCTCTCTCTCTCTCTCTCTCTCTCTCTCTCTCTCTCTCTCTCTCTCTCTCTCTCTCGTACCACACTTCAGGCCTCTCCACACAACCACCCCTGCCCCTCCCCGCATCCACACGATCCACACTTCCGCAGGTGGATGGCCGGCCCTGACGTGATGGGACACGACTCCCACGAGAAGACAGAGAGACATAACCCAGCCAGGCCTCTCGTTACCTGTGGCTGCTTGCTTTGTGTAGCGAGGCGTCAAGTAACGAGCGTTACAGGCTCGTCACACGAGCCGCAAGTAACAACTAGTTAGTTCGTGGTCGTTAGCAGCTCCGCACCTTGAGTCTTCATCGAGCAATGACATGAACACAACAAAGGCCAGAGACTTGAAGGCTGTTAGCGTCTTGGACACAAGGCCAGCCAGCGACTGTCATCACAGTGTATTCCCCATCTATCTTTTTTCCAGTAAGGTTTCCATCTACGGTGGTGGATGGGGAGAGGGACTATCCTGTCTCCATCTATGGTGGTGGGTGGGGAGAGGGACTGTCTCATCTATGGTGGTGGGTGAGGGAGAGGGACTATCCTGTCTCCATCTATGGTGTTGGGTGAGGAGAGGGACTATCCTGTCTCCATCTATGGCGGTGGTTGGGGAGAGGGACTATCCTGTCTCCATCTATGGTGTTGGGTGAGGAGAGGGACTATCCTGTCTCCATCTATGGTGGTGGGTGAGGAGAGGGACTGTCTCCATCTATGGTGGTGGGTGAGGAGAGGGACTATCCTGTCTCCATCTATGGTGGTGGGTGGGGAGAGCGACTGTCTCCATCTATGGTGGTGGGTGAGGGAGAGGGACTATCCTGTCTCCATCTATGGTGGTGGGTGGGTGGAGGTGGTGCCCACCAGGAGATAACCCTCGTCATAGACCATCAGGTCTTCTGTCACTTGTCTTTCTCCCCATGTACCCCTCTCCCTCCCTCCCTCCCTCCTTCCCTCCCTCGCTACGCCTCCATCCGGTTGGGACACCACGGTCGGTTAACCGGTTGCACGGGCCATTCTCGGCTCTACCGCAGCACTGACCATGACCGCAGTGGAACGGCCAGTGGCACGGGGAACCCACGGTGGGTCAGGGGAACCCACGGTGGGTCAGGGGAACCCACGGTGGGTCAGGGGAACCCGCGGTGGGTCAGGGGAACCCACGGTAGGTCAGGGGAATCCACGGTGGGTCAGGGGAACCCACGGTGGGTCAGGGGAACCCACGGTAGGTCAGGGGAATCCACGGTGGGTCAGGGGAACCCACGGTGGGTCAGGGGAACCCGCGGTGGGTCAGGGGAACCCACGGTAGGTCAGGGGAACCAGCGGTGGGTCAGGGGAACCCGCGGTGGGTCAGGGGAACCCACGGTGGGTCAGGGGAACCCACGGTGGGTCAGGGGAACCCGCGGTGGGTCAGGGGAACCCGCGGTGGGTCAGGGGAATCCACGGTGGGTCAGGGGAACCCACGGTAGGTCAGGGGAACCCACGGTGGGTCAGGGGAACCCACGGTGGGTCAGGGGAACCCACGGTGGGTCAGGGGAACCCACGGTGGGTCAGGGGAACCCACGGTGGGTCAGGGGAACCCACGGTGGGTCAGGGGAACCCACGGTGGGCTGCGGGTTACAGACAGGATTTTCCCATTTTCTGGGAAACGTAAAATCATTTCCTAATTGAGAGTTGATGATAACCTGGGCGTGGCTTCAACTTCCACCCACCTGATCACTGTTGTCAACGCATGATCAATACCACCATTACATGTATACCCACACCCAGGTATACCCATCATACACGATGTATACCCGCGTGTATACTCGGCAGTAAACCCGGCTTTACTGCATAGGTCAAGAAAGTCACATGATGAAAAAAAAAATCAGACGTCCTTTCACCGTATGGTCGATAATCCTGTGTGTTACGTAGGACACGAGGGCAGTACGGGCTAGGCCATACTACAATTATAAAAATTAATGAAAATTACTATATATATATATATATATATATATATATATATATGAGGAAGAGAACCAATGCAAGGACAATGGAGCGACGGCAGACGGCCCGCAGTCAACCCAGCTGTTCATCCGCCTCTAGGTTAATCCAAAAGGCCAAACTACTTTCGAAAATACGTCACGATTCGGCATAGAAATATAATCCGGGTCAATCCAAAGCCTTCGATTACATTTACGTCCTCTGGCTGAGCTCTCTCTCTCTCTCTCTCTCTCTCTCTCTCTCTCTCTCTCTCTCTCTCTCTCTCTCTCTCTCTCTCTCTCTCTCTCTCTCAAACGTTTCCTTTAAGAAGTAATTATGTGTTCCAACCGCCCGTTCCAGACTGATTAAGATCCGTGTTGCTGGAAAATACCAGGAGTTCGCTGCATGAAAATATGTGGGAAAGAATTTTAATGAAATCTTATGAAAACTGTCGAAGTATTCTTCGCATACTGTGAGTGGGGAGGGGGGGAGGGGGGGGGTGTCAGAAGGTGCTGGATTATATTATTAGTCATAAGGTCGAGACGAAGATGGTGTAGGACAGGACATTGACTCTAAAGGAACTGGCAGGAGGAGGAGGAGGAGGTATGAGAAGAAAACGAGGAGAGGTGCACAGCTCAAGCAGACTTCACAATATGAAAAGAAATGGGAGGGTAAGGAAAGGTCAGAAGACCAGGAGGAGGTTATGAGGAGGAAGAGGCAGAGCAGGTGAGCTTAGTGGATTATGTGGAAGACATGAGGGAGAGGAGACAGACAAAGGAGGTTTAAGATGATTATGAGAAACATACGAGGAAAAATATGGAAGTTAAGTGGAGTATGAGGAAGAGGAGATAAAGGAGGGAAGGTATGAGAATAATGAGATAGGAGACAGATTAGGGAAGGTAAGTGGATTTTATGGAGAGACTGATAAGATAAGATGAGGATAATGAGGGAGAGAAGACAGAGAGGGAAAGATAAGAACATGAGAAAGAGGAAACAGAAGGGAAGTGCATTATGAGGAAGATAAGGGCAAGACGAGACATATGAGGGGTGTGATCTTTGAAAGGAGGGCATGAGGAGGAGGAGGAGAGGTAAGGGATCTATGAGGATAAAAGGAAGCGAGGACGGAATGGGAAAGGGATGAAGATTATGAGAAAGATAATGATGAAGATTATGAGACAAACAGAGAGAAAGGAAGATTACAGAACTATGAGGGGATAACGAAGAAGAGGAGACAGAGGAAGGAAGGTATCAGTACGATGATGAGGGAGGAGGAGGAGGAGGAGGAGGAGGAGGAGGAGGAGGAGGAGGCGAGTGGAGGGAAGCAGGAAGGAGGTGTCTGTGGTGAAGGTCAGACAGGCTGAGGCGTCCTGATTATTCACCTCATTTACCCATCACCAGTATGACGGGGAGGTGGTCTGAGGGGAGGCAGTGAGGGGCAGTGAGGGACAGTGAGGGAAGACGGTGAGGGGCAGTGAGGGGAGGCTGTGAGGGACAGTGAGGGGATGGAGTGGCACTTGCTTGTGTGTGGGTCATCCTTCGGTTGGCTTTCATTACGTGCCTCTACCTCAGCCAGGAGGCGACCACCTCCCTGCCCGGCTAGCAGTACATCACATGATTCCCACTGCTGGCCTCCCTCACCTTCTCCCTAGCCTCTATCACTTACACTCGCTTCTATCCCTTCCCTGGTCTCTATCCCCTACTCCCGCTTCTATCCCTTCCCTGGTCTCTATCCCCTACACCCGCTTCTATCCCTTCCCTGGTCTCTATCCCCTACACCCGCTTCTATCCCCTACACCCGCTTCTATCCCCTACACCCGCTTCTATCCCTTCCCTGGCTTCTATCCCCTACACCCGCTTCTATCCCTTCCCTGGCTTCTATCCCCTACACCCGCTTCTATCCCTTCCCTGGCTTCTATCCCCTACACCCGCTTCTATCCCTTCCCTGGCTTCTATCCCCTACACCCGCTTCTATCCCTTCCCTGCTCTCTATCCCCTACACCCGCTTCTATCCCCTACACCCGCTTCCATCCCTTCCCTGGGAGACCCTCATACTACAGACGTCTCCAGTCCACAGATATCATAGGTGCACAGACGTGGCCCCAGGTGCACAGACGTGGCCCCAGGTGCACGGGCGTGTCCCCAGGTGCACGGGCGTGTCCCCAGGTGCACAGGCGTGTCCTCAGGTGCACAGGCGTGTCCCCAGGTGCACAGGCGTGTCCCCAGGTCACATGGACTCCCTGAAGGTCACCACACGGACCCCCTTGACGAGTCACCAATGACATGAATGGGACCACCTTGACCAGAGGAAGGAGCCAATCAGGGACCAGCCGGCAGGACAAGGGGGGGGGGGGGGGTACCTCTCTCTCCCTCCCAGGTCCCAGGTCCACCCGTGTCCGGGGGGAGGGGGGGGGGGGGTGTTGTTGCCAAGCTTGGCGGGGCTCGAACCCTGGCATTGCATGACACGCCGCCATAATGAGAGGCCTCTCCTCCACCACACTCATTGGGGGGTGCGTTACGGCCCCCTGGTGTCAGGTCACTGCGCCCCGAAAGGGGGTAAACAGTGATTTAATACCTTACGTCATCCTCCCTAAGGAGAGGGGCTGAGGGGGGGAAGGGGGGGACTGTAACTGAAGTGATCCGACCTTTGATGATTGACCTCCCCCACCCCCACCGCCTTCCCCCCACGGCCTGACTGGCTTAGACTGAACTGATGATTTGACCTGACCTGGACTGATGAGTTGACCTGACCTGGACTGATGAGTTGACCTGACCTGGACTGATGAGTTGACCTGACATGGACTGATGAGTTGACCTGACCTGGACTGATGAGTTGACCTGACCTGGACTGATGATTTGACCTGACCTGGACTGACGAGCTGACCTGACCTGGACTGATGAGTTGACCTGACCTGGTCTGACGATCTGACCTGACCTGGACTGATGAGTTGACCTGACCTGGACTGACGAGCTGACCTGACCTGGACTGATGAGTTGACCTGACCTGGACTGACGAGCTGACCTGACCTGGACTGATGAGTTTGCTGTTGCTGTTGTTGTTGTTGTTGTTATTGTTTGTGTTTCCAAAATCTTTGGTAGGATTGTAAATATTCTTTGAGGAAAAAGACACAGAAGCAGTTCGAACCATCCATTATGCAAATGACACCGACGAAAACAGACACCAAAATTAAAAGAATTTATCAGAAAAAAAGAATATAAAGTAGCAGTAAAGTCTGGTTGTGGCCAAAGTCACGTTCACTCTGGAGACTTGATCAAACTTAATGAACTTTATGACGTAATCAGATCAAGGAGAGAGAGAGAGAGAGAGAGAGAGAGAGAGAGAGAGAGAGAGAGAGAGAGAGAGAGAGAGAGAGAGGTAAGATTTAAAAGAGCTTTTCCTCTTCATCATCCCGGATAACAGGATACGAACCCCATGGATGCCGGATAACAGGAACGGAATCTACTAAAATTACGGTTAAAAGGAACGTTACTTATGTAGTACTGTGACACAGGAGTAAGAGAATGTGGCGCGCAGGGCAATATAAACAGGCGCTACAGTGTCTCTAAATAACACAAATTATAAACACTATGACCCCCGGATTATACAAATAAGACCCAGTCAAACCCCGAAGAACAGAAACACGAGTAACTTTCCTAGGCATAGCATACAAGAGTCCCGGATTACGAGAATCCTTCCTCATACAACACAAAATAATACGGACAGTGAGGGCAGGATACGACACAATGGCATCTAGGAGAAGAGAACAGGGCACACAGGCGCCCCTGGTGACAGAAATTGGAAATGACGCACCCACGGTCGACAGAGAGGAATTGTAGTGGATATAACAGACATTTATGTCCAGTCGTGGGCCACGGTATAACAGACCGTACAGCCGTGGGAGCCCGGGTAAAAGACATGGGAGGTATAGGGACCCCCGGATGATAGAAATACTAAGGCAACAAAGCCACGGATAAGACGAATTATTACCACCCCTTATAACCGGCGCAGCTTCGAACCTCAAGCCACGAACGCAGATCTAACCCAGCTTCGTGGATTCCACTTGAGTGACGGAGTCGTATGGAATACAGAACGAAGCAAGACGCGTGAGAGTTCGACCACTACGAAGCCGATGATGAACCAGCTCAGGCCAGGATACATACGTCGAAACTGTATCGTTACTTCCATTAAGGAGGATCCGAACGCGGGGTCGAACGTTCCGTTGAACGTACGGTGGGGGAGAGGACTTCACCCTGGCATAACTCGAGGGAGGGAAGAGGGCTGAATGAGGCTTCAGCTCCTTCCATCAGTGAACTCTCCTGGACAGATGGATCAGGAACACTGTCTTCAAGGGTGAAAGAAATTCATGTCTGTTCATCTGTCGGTCTGTACGCGCTGGAACTCAAGCACAGATGCTCTACGTTCAAGTTCAACTTTGACACGGAAAGTCGATCTTGAAACTCCATAGCCACAATGTGGCCAAAGGTCAAAGATCAGGGGATCGAGGTTCAAGGTCAATTATTACGCGACTGTTGACACAAGGGGTGAAGCTAGTCTTGAAATAACCAGGGAGGTTATATAGCGCGTGTCACACCCTGGTCACGCTAAGGTCATGGGGTCAAGAGGTCAGAGTTCAAGGTCACAGGCACGATCCGAAAGGGTGTTGCCACGTACATGTGAGCACAGCTCTGGTTTCTTAACGGACTTGGACAAACGCAATAACGATAATAAAGCAGGAGGGTGAAAGGTGTGCACGGGACAGAGTAAATTGGAAAGATGTGGTATACTGGGGTCGACGTGGACCGAACCAGGGAATGTGAAGCGTCCGGGGTAAACCATGGAGAGATCTGTGGGGCCTGTGGCTAAGGAGTTGTGGTTTCGGTGCATTACACATGACAGCTAGAGAATGAATGTAAACGAATGCGGCCTTTCTTCGTCCGTTTGTGACGCTAACCTCGCTAACGCGGGAAACGGCGATTATGTATCAAAACTTTTGTTTAGTTAAATATCTTTACTGATTATCTATCAATTCATACTAACACACTCCCAGAGCTGCGCTACCAGCCACTAACCCATCACCACAATCACCCTACTACCCATAACCACAATCATCTTACCACTACACACTACCACAATCACCTACCACCATCCCCACACACACTACCACAATCACCTACCACCATCCCCACACACACTACCACAATCACCTACCACCATCCCCACACACACTACCACAATCACCTACCACCATCCCCACACACACTATCACAATCACCTACCACCATCCCCACACACACTACCACAATCACCTACCACTATCCCCACACACACTACCACAATCACTCATCGCCACCACCCCACTTCCTGGACCTATGCTGAATGCACGTTCCTTTTTGTTCTTGTCTTCCAGTTTTATCTCCGTCGCATTCCTCTCTCTCTCTCTCTCTCTCTCTCTCTCTCTCTCTCTCTCTCTCTCTCTCTCTCTCTCTCTCTCTCTCTCTCTCTCTCTCACCACCCAGCTGTGGTTCACCATGTCCTCTAGCTTGTTAAGATGATGATTGGCGTTTCCTTTCCATATGGGAGAGTGGTGTGTGTGTGTGTGTGTGTGTGTGTGTGTGTGTGTGTGTGTGTGTGTGTGTAGAGCAGGGCCTGTGTTGATGTAGTGTTTCAGCGACGTAAGAATGACGCTGTAGGAATGGTGGGGATACTGTGGGGGTACTGTGGGAACAGTGATGGGGAGGGGGATGATACGTTATGTACCTGTGTCTATCTACCTACCTACCTACCTTGCTGTCTATCTATCTACCTTGCTGTCTAATCTGTCTACCTGTCCTATGAGCCAGAGGCGTTGGTCTGTGTGGAGGTCTTCCTCCTAGAACAAAAAGGCCTGGCTAGATAAAGGGGCGAGTGGAGCAATGGCAGAAACGCAGAGAAGAGGTTAGAGCAGAGAGAGAGAGAGAGAGTATCGGATGGTGACCCCCTCGTCTGCAGGAGGGCAGGAAAACAAGACAATGAGGGTTCACGAGGGTTAGTTAAGAAGTTGGTGGACCGCTCGTTAGGAGGGAGACAAGTGACTCTCAGGCCTGACGACCTCGGAGGGTAGTTCGGAGGGGATCAACGAGGACACGGAGACGGGACGAGACCCTCTCGGAAATATCACAGTAAACACGCGAGTACACAAGCAAGATGTTGATTATTACGACCAGAAGAAGATGAGAGGGGAACAGATGAAGCAGGAGCTTGGTTAAGAAACTCAAAGCCACACTGTAGATGAGAAGACATGGGAAGGAGTCCAGAGGACCTTGTCTGCCATGAGAGGTGCCCCAGGCCACAGTGTCAGGGGCGCCGCCCCTCGGGAAGGATGTGTGATGCACCTCGCTACACCCAGGCCAGAGATCACCACCCGTGCACCCAGCCACAGAGGACAGTTGATCCAGCAAACTGGTCCTGGCTGACCCGCTCATCTCCAGCCATCTGTTGCAGGATGGGGATCAACCACTGATGGGGCAAGGGACGACCAGTAACGGGGAACGTGGGGCGACCAACAGCGGAGAGGGAAATGTTCTTTTCAACTGCAAACGATTTGAGGGGAGTAGTGACCCTAACCCGCTCTCCCTGCCACACCCCAGGAGCTGGGAGTGAAGCACGTCTCCTGCAGGAAGGACCCGCGCTCCCTGCCACACCCCAGGAGCTGGGAGTGAAGCACGTCTCCTGCAGGAAGGACCCGCTCTCCCTGCCACACCCCAGGAGCTGGGAGTGATGCACGTCTCCTGCAGGAAGGACCCGCTCTCCCTGCCACACCCCAGGAGCTGGGAGTGAAGCACGTCTCCTGCAGGAAGGACCTGCTCTCCCTGCCACACCCCAGGAGCTGGGAGTGAAGCACGTCTCCTGCAGGAAGGACCCGCTCTCCCTGCCACACCCCAGGAGCTGGGAGTGAAGCACGTCTCCTGCAGGAAGGACCCGCGCTCCCTGCCACACCCCCAGGAGCTGGGAGTGAAGCACGTCTCCTGCAGGAAGGACCTGCTCGCCCTGCAACACCCCAGGAGCTGGGAGACTATATGCAATTATCGTCCACTTCACAACAAGCTATTTATACACACACACAAGCCATTCGAAAGACACGCTCGTCGCGTGTGTATATATAATATATATATGTATATGAGGGACTATAAAGCGATACAGACCCACTTTAGAGGAGAGTACAGTGCTGTAACAAGCAGACGCTTATCGGACACGCGATTTGAATTTCAGCAAGACCCGAGGACTGTAAACGTGCTTTAAATACCTTCTCTAATGATCGTCTTTTAATCACCTCTCTACATCCAGAACAACATAATTTCTACAAGATGGTACAGCTCTTGAGGACGACGGTACGTCGCTGAGGGTGCGACGGCTCGAACCCCGGTAATGATGGCCTGGCCTTCGATCTGAGCCTTAAGGGTGAGGTCGCCGTGCTTGAAGACCGTACCACAGTGCTCAAAGGGCTGTGAGGTCGTACTCAAGGTCGTGCCCTAGATATGAAGCGCACAGCAGCCCTAATTACCCACCCATCCGAGGCCCCTAATTAATCACTGCTAATGAGCCATCGAGGCAATAGCCAAGCTGTGAGGTCTGCTATAAAAGCCTGAATTGTGTGCCATTTTCCTTCCATCCAAATAAGCAATACCGCTCGCTGAGGAATATTTATGTTGCGAGGGAGATGCGTTCGATACCGGCGCCCATGGCAGCTCCTGGTGCTATTGTGAAGTCGGGAGTGGGAAAGAAGTGAACAGTTCACACAAAAGGACCAACTGGTGCGCAATGGTGTACTGCGGCCCACCATGTTTCATGTTAAGGGACTGTGGTGGAATTACGGTTTCAAACTAAGTATTAGCATAATGACGATGGATTATTAGGAAGTAATTATGAGGTTGTGTGTGCGAGGGTTCTTGCGTGTGATGACAGAGGACAATTAAGGTACGTGTGGTGATGTGGTGTGACCAACACTTTATAGTGATGCTGGAGTACCCACGGTACGTGAAGACCGCAGAGGAGAAACTAATGATATTTCGTTACTTAAAAGGAATCTCCTTGAACCCTTAAACGGAATCCCTTAAACCCTTAAACACGATGATGTAACCTATGACCAGACCCTTGACGACCCAAGGGTCATACAGTCGTACTCAGGGGTAACCCAATCAGTAGCCAAGGGCTGTACCATCATGCTCAAGGGCCATAAAGGTCGTGTGCAGGGTTATGGGCTGGTATAAGTAACCTTAAAGTGCAAGATCGTACATAAACAAGAGCTGGACATGAACTGGTGCCGCCTCATAGAACAAAATCACGTACAGTCAACAACAAAAAAAGTACCGATACACTTGCCATTCCTTACATTTTGAAACAGAGGACGAAGCGTTATGAAACCTCCTCCTGGGTCTCCTTGTGTACTGGTGAACCATGCTTTCCCGACGTGTGGTAGCGACCTTACGCATGATACGAATGTTGTCGCAAACAATGGCACAGGTGATGAGTCTTCCCTTATTGGAATCACCAACACCTCTACATTACTAGTGTCTGCTGTCTCATAACGAAAACTTTTTTTTTTTATTGACTAAGTAAAATATGTCTGAATACCAATGTGAAAAAAAGGAATATATGATTAATTCAAAACATACGACACTGAGAGAATACTTGGGAAATTCTACCCGTTTGAATGTTTCCCTCTTGAAAATTGTTTTCTTTCATACTACAGAATATTTGGTCAAAAGTAACATTATTTTTCATGTTGAAGGCTCCAGTCACGGACTGAAGTCAACATCAAGGCCGGACCTTAATTGAAATATAAAGAGAATGATGAAACGGAAAAAGACAAAGGAAAAGTATTTATGCATTTCTGTCTTGTTTCCAGCCACTAATATTCTCCAATATCAGTTCAAGATTCAAGACAAGGAATATGGCATGAGTAATGGGTTTTATGATGTATCAAGTTATACAGAAATATAATCAGAAGGATCAAATATTATGAATCAAGCGGGAGAAATATTCCTTATTTGAAATTCCATGAAACGCAGATGTACCGATACTTATTTGGTGGACTGTACGTAAGGTGAAAGAGAAATAACAACACACACACACACACACACACACACAGACACACACACACACACACACACACACACACACACACACGTTATCTGAGGTACGAAAGAAACATCATCCAGTCAAAAAGGACAAAGTAGCGAAGAAGGAAGAACACCCAAAAGCTTTTAGTGACACTGGACTCGTCCAACGTCCATCTCAACATAAGAGGAGAAAGGCCAGGTATTTGGTAGGTGAAGGCGAGACGTAAGAGACTGAGGAGGATCACTCCTGGTATGGAAATGTGTAGCCTGGAGCACGAGATCCCAGTGTGCATGATTCTATTTTCTTTTTTTCAGTATCAAGACATTAATAAGAACACTAGAGCCAGAGTGGCTGATACGTCACCAATATCACATCCTGTATCTCCACATAAGAACATGGACGTTGAAAACATCAAATATGACAAACCAGGTTCGAATACCTGGCAAGGGCAGCTAGCTCACAGCCAGCCCGCCTGTTCATCCTTCCCTTAGGGGAAAGTCGATGAATGAGTACCTGACGTAAGCTGCTCTGTGTGTGTGTGTGTGTGTGTAAGGTTATAACATGGTACATGTATAAGGTTAAGAGACGGAGCGACGCACTTGGTAACATATATAAAATCTCCCTATAACACACACACACACACACACACACACACACACACACACACACAGAAATGACCCAGATCCATTCAGACCTGCATAAATTCACGTCCATGCATTTATTTATATATAAATCTGCATATGAAAGGCCTCCGCTTTCAGCATAAATCACACTTCTGATGTTATATTGTTCGTTAATTAACCATAAACACGACATCTGAAACAAAAATAACGTGTGCAACGGCTGGTCAACAACATTCTCAATCACAAGCTTCATTACAGGATAAAAGTAGTTCAGTAAAACATTTACAGAAACTGATTTCGTAAAATGAAATGTCCTTATACCCTCTGCTTTAGACTCGTAGTCTCTGCACCAGCTGGCGATGAACCGTGGGAAATGAGAGTGAAGAAACTTTCTGTGGTTTAAAACTGCTGACGTCCCTAACTTGGGGAGTGTATCATTACCAGCGACTGCAAACGACAACCCACGAAGACTTACAGCAGGTCAAGATATCAGCTGTCTGTTCGGCGTTATATACTAACATCCAAGACTCAGGTCGTGGCCTAATCTTTCTCTCTCTCTCTCTCTCTCTCTCTCTCTCTCTCTCTCTCTCTCTCTCTCTCTCTCTCTCTCGATGGTATATCGTCGGCCGCCTGCCTGGCAGGGCCGCACCTGCCGGAACTCCATAGAACCGAACCAGAGCGAGAGGACGGGTCGAAAAAATATCATGAAACCCGAGCTGAGCAGAGAGAGGCGTCCCTCAAAGTACAGTAAGTAGCTGTTGAGGTTGTGGCTATTGTTACTGGGGCCCGGCTAGTCTTTCGTTGTGCTTTTGTTTGGTCCTGTTACGCCTTTCTATTTTTCCCTTCTGGCGTCTCGTTAGGTCCTCTATACAGGCAGCTGATCTGGTCATGTGTTAACGCCTTGTGGTTCAGGGTTCGGGGTTCAGACATTCATCCACTGATTCATTTTCTAAAGGGTGAATCTTACGTTCCAAACTTCCCGACGGAGGAGAGTTGCTGAGGCTTTGGTCTGGGATGAGGCATGTGAGCGGGATCCGTGGTGACGCCTCAGGGTGACTATGAGAGAGGGAGGGACCATGGCTGGGAGGGAGTGGTGAAGAAGAGAGTATTCTCTCTCTCTCTCTCTCTCTCTCTCTCTCTCTCTCTCTCTCTCTCTCTCTCTCTCTCTCTCTCTCTCTCTCTCTTTGCCACATCCCACTTCCTCCCTGGCTCTAACTACGCTATAGATCATGCCTCGCCAGAAACCATCGTCTGGCCTTCAAGAACTTCCAAAGAGCCGCGAGTTCGAAGCTACTTTGCCACTTCGATGTTCCCGCCTTAGGGCTTCCCTTTCGCAATACTCCTCCCATCAGCAACCATATGAATCCTCCTCTGCTCTTGACAGTAACATAGCGAAGGATGGCGCAGACGTCCACTTCGGGTAGATCGGGAGGCATTTCCCCGTGGGATGAGTTCGAACGTCTACCGGAATGAGCCGAGAGAGATGGTCTTCTGGAGATACGCGAGAGAGCGAGTCTGATGTGACGCCGGGAACGTGACGCAACGTACAAACGAACTGGGCTGTACTGGTATGAATATGTGTTTCATATGTGTCAATATGTGTGCTTGTGTCTGCGTTGGCAAGTGTGCAAATATGACTATGTGTTCATGTGTACATATCCTGTCCTGTATGTATATATGTATGCAAGCATGAAGGAGACTTTGCCTCCCACGCCAGGGGTCTACTAACACTAACTTACCAGGCGTCCCTTACAACGCCCTGGAGGCTGCTATAGGCTTCCTCTTCTCAGTTAATACTGAAATATTTCCCTGGTAATGACCTCGGCCGCGCACTGACCACTAACGGGTAATGAGACACCTTTACATATACCTCACGTACACCTTACGATGGTTCGGGAGGTCTTCTACCCCCAAAGATGGGTCTGGGACCTTACCTCACCTTACGTATACCTTACGATGGTGTCGGGAGGTCTTTTTCACCCACAGCTCAGAATGGGAGCAAGCTGTCGTGGTGGTCCCCTGCTCAGGCAGGATGCTGAAGGCCGTAGTCTAAAGGCCTACATAACCACCACATCCTGGCTGGTCAGACACACTTTGTCAAGTACTTGTATAAATCATGTTCTTCATCACTAACGTATATATTTCAGTGTTATAAATGCCCTGTGAGCAAAGTACTGAACACTTCAGCGTTCTGAAAGCCTGCAGGGAAAATATTGAACAATCTTGGACTCAAAATGTTTACAGCGATCTCTCTGTATACACTGCACTTTTCAATTTCACTGCTAATAGTCTAGTGAGCCTCCCATGTCTGTCGTGCCTTTAATGAGCCATCGTCGACTGCAGACGGTGAATGCGACTTTAGGAGGCATCATTAATCATTGTCGCCACCACCACCACCGCAGCAGAAGACTCCTACTATCTTCCTTTAAGCCAGTCAGCTCCAGCAGAGATTTCTGGGCTACGAGATCGATGTAACACACTCACACACACAAGAGGAAAAACCCCAAAGAAATACGAGAGATGTTAAGACGATGATCATCATACAAGGTTCTCTCTTCTCTCTACAAGCATAAGTAACTTCGACTCGAACAGAATCCGACCCTCAGATTAAGAGTTGCGGAGTAGATCTGGGAAGGGGAGAGGAACGCCTCCTGCTCCTGGTGGTGAAGGAAGAACGTGAAGGCCACAGTACTTTCACAGTCGAGGTATTGAGGGCAGTGACCTTCACCCTCGACTGTGTAGGAAACGACCCATTAACAGCGAGGGGACCTCCATGGGTACTTTCGCTGTCGAGACAAATGTTCGTTATTTCATTTTCCTCATCGCGTGGCGAGGCTCAGGGTGAGGGAGGATTGGGAGCATCGGAGGTTGATAGTTCATCCTGGTGTCTGGCCACCTGCGGGTCCGTTCTAGGTCTCCCGAGGATCACAACCCCAGACTGGTGTGGATCCCTGTTGATTTACAGAGTCGTGAGGGGTCCTGTGTGTGCGCTCAGGGGTGTCTGGAAACACAAGGGGGCTGGCGAGAGTACATGGTGAGGCGGCCGGAGAATGAGGAGGCCAGGGGAAAGACCTGGTGAGGTAAGCGCAAGAATGAGGCGAGGGTTAAGTTCAGTGTGAGGCAGCAGAAGAATGAGGCTGGGGGAATTACATGGTGAGGCAGGATGAGAATATAACAACCACAGAGAGAGGTTATGACCGCGGGGTGTCAATACCAGAACCATACACGTCACGACTACACCGGCAGACTGGTCAGTCATACCCCTTCCACAACCCACAACCTTAAACCCTAAAACGGGAGGAGTCTCGGTTCGAAACCTGCCCGTAGAGTAATATGAGGAAGACTTGGAAAGATCCTGTATGATTTTAAGATCACAAAGGGCCATCTTGGTTGACTAATCCATGTGTTCTTAACCCTACTGTCTCGTGAAATAAGTCGGCGGGTTTGTGATCCGGATGTAAGAGACAAACGGAGCTATTACCCGACATCACTCGATCCGGAATCCGGATATAACCCGACATCACTCGATCCGGATATAAAAGACACATGGACCTATTACCCGACATCACTCGAGTCTTCAGATATAGGTAATTATCACGAGCGTCCGCTAATGTGGCGTCCCTCGACCCCGACACACAGGACCCCCGTCTCATCTCTGGAACTCCGCTGCGCCTTTGAAGGGTTCGGCGGCGGCTCATTTTCCATGATGACTTTTAACCTCTTAAGCCAACCAGCCCAGCTAATTACTCGTCATCGCTTCCCCAAGGCCATGTAGGGGGATAGCTCTGTGTGTGTGTGTGTGTGTGTGTGTGTGTGTGGAGGAAGGTCAGTAGCACCCAGCCACGACCCTCGACCTAACTTACAGCACTTGACACACACGGAACTCTCCTCACCACCACGGCGGTGGACTCCTCACCCCCTCACTCTTCTCCCCACACACACACACCCTCCTCCCCGTGCCACAGCTGGGCTCAGAGTGGGTGGAGACCGACAACAGAGCAACGTTCTCAGACGACACACCCATAGCGTTCATCACATATCCGACATACACACACACACACCATCACATATCCGACATACACACACACACCATCACATATCCGGCATACACACACACCATCACATCTCCGGCATACGTCCCTTAATCTGTTCTCCCTTTCTTATATTTTCGGAGACACATACTTACATACATAGTTGTATAACATACACACAGATATACCATGTCTTACTCTCGTGGGTCAGGAACCCTTCTAAATGGAGAAGTCCACCATGTAAACAAGGTAGAACCACAGGTCATTAATGTGTGTACATGTCGGGCAAGGAGAAGTTATTGGGGAGTGAGCGTCTGGTGTCTTTGGGGATGAGAGAGCTTGGGAAGTGAGTCAGTTGTTGTTCGCTGATGATACAGCGCTGGTGGCTGATTCATGTGAGAAACTGCAGAAGCTGGTGACTGAGTTTGGTAAAGTGTGTGGAAGAAGAAAGTTAAGAGTAAATGTGAATAAGAGCAAGGTTATTAGGTACAGTAGGGTTGAGGGTCAAGTCAATTGGGAGGTGAGTTTGAATGGAGAAAAACTGGAAGTGAAGTGTTTTAGATATCTGGGAGTGGATCTGGCAGCGGATGGAACCATGGAAGCGGAAGTGGATCATAGGGTGGGGGAGGGGGCGAAAATTCTGGGGGCCTTGAAGAATGTGTGGAAGTCGAGAACATTATCTCGGAAAGCAAAAATGGGTATGTTTGAAGGAATAGTGGTTCCAACAATGTTGTATGGTTGCGAGGCGTGGGCTATGGATAGAGTTGTGCGCAGGAGGATGGATGTGCTGGAAATGAGATGTTTGAGGACAATGTGTGGTGTGAGGTGGTTTGATCGAGTGAGTAACGTAAGGGTAAGAGAGATGTGTGGAAATAAAAAGAGCGTGGTTGAGAGAGCAGAAGAGGGTGTTTTGAAGTGGTTTGGGCACATGGAGAGGATGAGTGAGGAAAGATTGACCAAGAGGATATATGTGTCGGAGGTGGAGGGAGCAAGGAGAAGAGGGAGACCAAATTGGAGGTGGAAAGATGGAGTGAAAAAGATTTTGTGTGATCGGGGCCTGAACATGCAGGAGGGTGAAAGGAGGGCAAGGAATAGAGTGAATTGGAGCGATGTGGTATACCGGGGTTGACGTGCTGTCAGTGGATTGAATCAAGGCATGTGAAGCGTCTGGGGTAAACCGTGGAAAGCAGTGTAGGTATGTATATTTGCGTGTGTGGACGTGTGTATATGCATGTGTATGGGGGGGGGGGGGGTTGGGCCATTTCTTTCGTCTGTTTCCTTCGCTACCTCGCAGACGCGGGAGACAGCGACAAAGTATAAAAATAAAAATATATATATATATATATATATATATATATATATATATATATATATATATATATATATATATATATATATATATATATATATATATATATATCAGCCAATCATACCCCACAATAAACATGTTACAAGCAAATCTAAATTCACAAAAACCATGTCGTCATGCCTCAGAACAAACACGACACCAACCAATCACAGTCCGGAACAAACACGACACCAACCAATCACAGGCCGGAAAACACGACACCAACCAATCACAGTCCGGAACAAACACGTTACTGGCGAATCACAGCCCAGAACAAACACGACCCCCCCAGCCAATCAAACCCAAGATAGAGAATGTGTCAGCAGGAAGAGGCAAGCAATTGATCCAGCAATCTATTATTAGCAGGAGCTCACGTGCTGCTGGTACCACCAGCTACAGACATACGGGGCAATGTAATTATATCATAGCCAATATGACATCGTCATAATAACAACAAACGAGAGAAAAACTAATATCAACAACAATAATAACAATAATAATGATAATAATGATAATAATAATAATAATAATAATAATAATAATGATAATAATAATTAAATTACGAGTTGGTTGGTTGGTTGGTTCAAGCTGTCGTTACATATACGTTTATCACAGTTAAGATAACACACCATCAGATCAAGCACCTGCTTGACAGCGTAAAGCCTGGCTTGCCTGATAAGACAGTCGCCTGCAGCAAGCAACGCCAGGCACAAACGCGCCCGATGATTTCTAATAAACTCAAACGATCGCTCGTTCGAACCCCTCATCCGGGTAATTTCCTCCAGAAACGAAACTCGGGTGTTGTAGGAGAGTTATAAAACCTACAACCCGGTGAACCATAACACCTTTGGTCTCCCCTTCCTATTTCCCGAGGAGTTATACGACGGGTGTTGGAAGGTTGTTGACTTTGCGTACTATCTGGCTGGAGCAGCCTCGCCCACCCGGCCACCATACTTCCTTTCGCAATTACCTTCACGTCTTGCCAATGATGGGCAACACTAGAGCAACGCGCGGGGGGGCTAGCTTGATTATCATTATCATCATTATCATTATCATCATTATCATCATTATCATTATTATTATCATTTCTCGCTTTTTCCCACCCCAGATGAGGGAGCGTCAGGAAGAGACGAGAGAACCTTAAAGTAAAAATGTACAAAATTCACGTTTGGTTCCTTCTCTTTCTACTCATGACCCAGGAGGGGAGGGTTTCCAGCCTCCTGCTCCCGCCCCTTCTTCGTCGCCTTCTACAACACACAGGAGACACGTGAGCGGTGTTCTTTCTCTCCCGTACCCCAAAGGATGCTATAATTAGGGACACGTAAAAGTTCTCCACAAGGATATGGTGTAGATTCAAAAGTTTAATTAGTAGTTGTCCTTGATAAAATTATCTTATTACTACTACTATTACTACTACTACTTCTACTACTACTACTACTACTACTACTACTTACTACTACTACTACACAACACACACACTTGAGGAAGAGGCAATGTGGGCTGAATCAAGGAAAGGTCGTACATAACAAACCTCAAGTGGTCTGTGAGACTGAGCTTGGTTTTAGGCCAAAGGTTGACTGGGCTGTGTGAACTTGGACTCCTGGAAAGCATTTGACACTGCACCACATAAAGAGACTCGTGAAGAAGATGGATCTCTGAGCAGAAATAAGGGAATGACTCCTTGGTGGTCGGGAGCAGAGAACTGGAGTAAGTGGAGCATTGTACTAACGGGCTGGGGTTACCAGTGGCGTCCCGTAAGGCTGGGTCCTGGGCCCACAGCTGTGCAAACAGCTTTGCGGATGATGCCAAGGTCGTGAGAGTAACAAAGAATGGTAAGGCTTCCACCAGTGTGCAAGGGACCCTCTCTAGCCCTAACCTTGCTCTGATAAATAGCTGATGAGGTTCAATCCAAGTATATGTAACGGAACGAGGATGGGACACAGCGAAACAAAGGCGTCTGCAGGATTATCATCAAGTACGGGAGTCTGTGTGTGAGAGCTATTTAGATGTCGACTCTTGCGCCTAATCTGTCATCTAAGCTCAACATAAGGAGTATCAAACAGACAAACTGGCCACTAACGATTAGAAGAATGGCACTGACTTACATGTACACCGATATTTTCCTCTAGTCACAATATTAATCAGATCGAAACTAGAATATCCATCTCTTAGTCTGATCATTGCACTTGAATAAGAGCAGCAAAGATTTCACAGAGAAGGTCCAAAGTTGGTAACGGCATTGAGAGACGTGAGCCGTAGTGACAGACTGGAGAACGCCAGTACGAGGTCACCAAAATCATCATCCTCGTATGTGATGAGACTCACTGGCGTATGTTACTGGAGGTGTTGTGGTCAGCGTTGTGACTTAGCATTTAACTTACGTACCAAGAGAAGCCTGTGGTTCCCGACGACACCCACCATACCATGAGGGACAACACTATTTTTTTCCCCTCTAGTCTTCCCTTAAAGTACCGGATGTTGTCTGCTGGGGGATTACATGATTCTTCTCACCATCAGGGTCAAAGGGCCTGGTCCATGAGGAACCTCGTCCACGGGGAACCATGGTAAACCTCGAGCTTAGGGAGGCTCTCAGTGTCCAGGAGGCTGCTGCCAACAAGAGAAGCCTGCACTATCAGAGGTCTCACCATCAAAGAAGACCTCTTCATCAGGCAAGCCCTCACCATCAGAGAAGCCCTCATCATCACAGGTCTCACCATCAGAGAAGCCCTCGCCATCAGGCAAGCCCTCACGATTAGACAAGCCCCTCACCATCAGACAAGCCCCTCACCATCAGACAAGCCCTCACCATCAGACAAGCCCCTCACCATCAGACAAGCCCCTCACCATCAGACAAGCCCTCACCATCAGACAAGCCCCTCACCATCAGACAAGCCCCTCACCATCAGACAAGCCCCTCACCATCAGACAAGCCCCTCACCATCAGACAAGCCCCTCACCATCAGACAAGCCCCTCACCATCAGACAAGCCCCTCACCATCAGACAAGCCCCTCACCATCAGACAAGCCCCTCACCATCAGACAAGCCCCTCACCATCAGGGAGAGTCGCACCATCATGGACGCCAGACAGTATCACAAACGCTGCCTGTGATCTCACTCCCTCACCCACAGTACTGGTAATTAACGGGAGACCGCCACTTCAGCCTCCCATCGCCACGCTCGATCAACTCACACACGGGCATCAAATTCGCCCAGTCTCCGACACCTAATTACTTGCTGCCTGCCGTCGTCTGCGGCGACGTAACTCGGTGCAGTGACATCCGACTGACGTGAACAACCGCGGCAATCAAGGACCAAGTTGCTCATTACGCTTGATCAAGTTTCAGGTTGTTAATTACGCGTTAGGTATTGGCGCGGAGATGAACTGTCTGACGGTGGTATGGGAGGTGTCTTGTGGAGGAGTGCGACCGTTCCCCGAGGGGGGGGGGGGGGGATCCGACACTCCCAAGGGCGGACAGTTAATTCCGGTGATACGAGAGACCCCTTGGAAGAAACGACGGAACGACCCTTGAACACGACGATATGACCCTTGATTACAACGTTACGACCCTGAACTACGAACCTTGTGTACGACCATCCGACTGGGTACGACGGTGAGACCCTTCAGCACGAAGTACGAACAATGAGTACGACGGTGCGACACTTGAGTACGACGACACGACCTTCTGACACGACGCTACGACTCCCTTGGGTAGTATGATGGCCTGGCCATCATACCCAAAGGAGTCGTACCGTCGTGTTCAAGGGTCGTACCGTCGTGTTCCAGGGTCGTACCGTCGTGTTCCAGGGTCGTACCATCATGTTTACATCAACACCAACATGAGAACAGCAGAAACAAGGACAATACTCCTCAATGCTTCTTTTACGACCGGGAAAATTACCCATAATTTCTGTTCTTTCAACCGAATGGTTAATTAACAAGGACGTTAGCATTCTAAACAGAACAAGTATTACTTACGACCCATCTCCTCCTCCACCACACACACACACACACACACACACAAGCACACACAAATCTTATAAAACTGCCACACAGCCACAACCAGATGACACAGACTAGCGGCAGTTCAGACACAGACGTTGGAGCTACAGAGACAGGGGGTTCAGCAGCCAAGACACAGCCAGAGGATACAGACATGAGGTGAGCAGCTCAGAAGGCCCAAGACGTTAGTTCTCGGCAAGGGAAGGTGCGATGGTGGCCAACACAACACACATAACGACTCCTCCTGGTTTAATGAGGTCAATATTTCCTCCGTTGGCTAGCTTAATGACAACGTGGCACAGATATAGCCTCAGTTAATGACTTGCTGTGGGAGGAACAACGGCCTTAGCACGTTCAAAATACGCCATCAAAACTCTCTTCGTCGCAGTTGGGGGTAGAAGAAGCGTATCACATTTTCTAATCAATGGAAAATGTAATCATTTACTCGAATTACAAATGAAAAATGTAATCAAAAATATAATCAGAGTGAGATATGTAATTCAGTACTGTGATCACAACAGGCGGTTACTCTACAAGGGTGAAAGAAACTGAAACAGGAAATGCGACAGAAAACAGTGGGAAACAGGAGCGATTCCCATCGGGAAACTTCTGAAACAGGGAAACGGTAATGTGGAAACTGGATACAGTCCATAAGCTGAGGTAACAGAGGAACCAGTTAGAAGGAAACGGGCCAGTCAGACGTAAGGAAACATCCCTGAACGAAAACCAATGAGACGAAGTATAGGTGCACAGGGGGGGAAACAGCACGTAAGTACGAAAATAAAAAAAAAGAAATGATTGGTTTTCGTCTGGACACTAAGCTGGGAAGCAAAGCTAAAGCCGAAATGGAACGACCGACAGCTTTAATCTGACCAAGGCAGACGGGTGGGGTGTGAGGGGGGCTGGCATCACAAGCGGGAAATGGACTGCAATATACAAGTCGCCAGTAAAAAGACAAGACGAAGTTAGGGGTTGTGTAAACTTGTGGAATACAGAGTTTGACTTCGAATAGGGCGATAATATACAACCCTCACATACCCCCGCCCACAACCCACACACACCATAAAAAAGAGAGGGTCGTTAATATAAAGATTTGATCATAATCAGTTGACAGCATTAACGTAAACACGTTTTGAGGCAAGACACTATAAGTCCATAGCTGACTTTATGTGTGGCTCGGTAGGTGATTACGGTATATGTATATATATATATATATATATATATATATATATATATATATATATATATATATATATATATATATAATTCTCTCTGGTTTATATACTTCCTTACGAACTCTCTCTACACCAGGTCCCAGGTTTCGAACCCCGGCCTGTTATCACAGACGACTTCGATAGGCCCCAGTGGTCTGTGGCTGTCTGTGTTCCCTCCTCGTCTCACCGACGTGCAGGACGGTGTGTGTGTGTGTGTGTGTGTGTGTGTGTGTGTGTGTGTGTGTGTGTGTGTGTGTGTGTCATCTTCCATTCTGCTCCATGGTCTCCTTCCCTTCTCAAGCAACTGTTCCAAGCGTAAAACACGAACGCCGCCACTGCGTCATTACTCATCCTTCGACGATTTCCTCCACTCCCACTTCCCCGCCTCGTGTGTTCGTCCCGCCAGATACACCCCCTTCCCTCACGCCCAGCGTCTACACCTACACCTCTCACGCGACGCTGTACACCCTGCCACCATCGGCAGCTCAGGATGTCAGGGTATATTTGCTATTCGCTTCGTGGAAAGACTTTTGTGTATCTTCCTGACAGTTCACACGTCTTCCTGTGAGAGTCTGCCTCTCCCTTACACACACACACACACCAGGTCATCAGATAATCTCCCTCGCCACACACACACACACACACACACACACACACACACAAACCCTTCTCGTCCTAAATCCTCTTACTTTCCCACCGTCTGGGAAGGAAAATGGTCCTTTCCACTCGGTGATCACGACCCTGTGGAAGGAAAGCGAGGAGACATTCCTGTACCATGTGGCTCCCACAACCTGCAACTCCTCAAACATTCACAACTCTTGACATTCACAACATTCGTCAGTCCATAAGGTAACTCACAACCACTCTTGTGACTGGCTATACATACCTCCCACTCCCACCTAACTGCTGGTTCCCCTCCACCCCTCACCACCTCCCCAAACACATCCTGTCCGTATTTACTTGTCATTGTTTTTCCCTCCAATTACAACCCTACTCCAACCTATCCCATTTAATGACGTCTTTCGTCCGTCTGCCCCCACACATTCACAACCTCAACCCCCGACCCCATTCCACACCAGCCGTAGAACACCCTCCATCCCTCTCATCCACTCCTGCATGGAGTGACCATCCACCAGCAACCAGAGTCAACAAACACAGAGCACCGATACGCCATTAAGGAACCCGATTAACAAGGACAGAGTGCCACACCAACAACAACCAGATTAACAAGGACAGAGTGCCACACCAACAACAACCAGATTAACAAGGACAGAGTGCCACACCAACAACAACCAGATTAACAAGGACAGAGTGCCACACCAACAACAACCAGATTAACAAGGACACTGACGGTAACAAGGAAAGAGCCAGGGCTTGCTGGTCGAGGACCAAGTATTCCATCGATTAAAGAGAGGACGAGTGACCCGGCGTACTACATCACCGTCAGCGGTAATCACTCGCAAGACTCGAGTCATTACTTAAAGGAACGTTCCTGGCACGAGAGCACGTTACTCATGTCGTGCCTTTAACTAATAGATCTTGTGTCTAATCCGCCGGAAATTGTGAAGACCATGAACGTCTTAATTGAGTAAATGACCATTTTTCCAGGCCATTTATGACGCGTTTTCTCTTCATTTCAATTACTATTCGTCTGTATCTTATGTTCTGAAGGATGAATAAATAACAGGAAATTATCTTTTATAAACATGTTGCGATAACTAGAAACGTGTATTAACTATCTTTCCACAATTCTCTCTCTCTCTCTCTCTCTCTCTCTCTCTCTCTCTCTCTCTCTCTCTCTCTCTCTCTCTCTCTCTCTCCCTTATATATATATATATATATATATATATATATATATATATATATATGCAGGATTCGAACCTCTACTACTAGTATAGGAGGATTGTGTGTGTGTGTGTGTGTGTGTGTGTGTGTGTGTGTATGTGTGTGTGTGTGTGTGAAACAGCAGGAGTTGGTTTCTAAGCCTGGAAGTGTCCACATGGGCAGAAGTATGTTCATTAAGCTTCAGGGCAGAAAGAAACAAGTTTAGCTGGAGAACCTGAGGGAAATGGCGTGACAATTATATATAAGAAGGCTTCCAGTGTCAGGGGCCTGAACATGCATGAGGGTGTGAGGCGTGCATGGGACAGAGCGAACTGGAGCGTTATGTTATACAAGGAGCACGGTGCAGTGGTGAATCAGAGTACTGAAACGGTCAGTGGGGTCTGGTTGTGGATGAGGGACTGTGGTTTCGGTGCAGCGTACATGACAACTAGAGATTGGATGTGGGCGAATGCGGCCCTTCCTCGTCTGTTGCTGGCGCTACCCAGCTATGCGGGGAAAATGCGGACAAGTCCGGTGTGTGAGGGGTGGCTGGTGGGACTGGCGGACTGCGGTAGTGCTCGGCCAAGCGGCCGCCGCAGGGAAGTTCAATACAGAAGCTGGAGAGGAAGGTAGGTGTTCTGAGGCGGAGACCACAGTCTGGAGACGAGGCGACTGAAGACCAGCAACGCCAGGCCACACCCGTGCTATTACTCCTCGTATCACATGTGTTTCTGAAGGTTTGGGATACCTCAATTGCAAAGCAGCGTTCCATACTACTCGATCCCATCCGGCAAGACAATTACATACATTGACAGAAGCAGCGAACACCACAGTTTCATTTCACTCTGTGTCACAAACCTACCAGTCACGTCTTTCCTCTCTTCCTTTACTATTAAATAGTGTTCTCTCCTCTGGAATCCTTACCCTCTTATGCCTGCCTGGAAATCTCGGGTCCTTACAACCTGTCTGTGGGAGACAACGCCAAGTACATTCTTCTCGGTCTTATATACACATCCACACACTTCGTTTCGCAACATTCAGTCCTCACGCATACACATAAGTCCACAGGAACTTTTCTGCAGGACCTACCCCAGGTTACAGGCCGATCGCCTTCCTTAAAACAGCCATAATTTGTTTTCCTTTCTGTTACCTCAGCACCCGACTCTCTTCCATCAATCTCAAGTGTTCCTGTCAAGTGTTTCCCCCTCTCACTCCTGGAACACTCCTGGAAAAGGCGTCATGGCCAAGGTCATTTTATGTAGGATTAGATCCTTCTCGAGTAGGGTCATACAGTGTCAACACCTGCCATGATCTGTGCACTCCATCCTGCTGGTGCAGGAGGCAACGACGAGTCCATTTGAGAATACAGTCTGGAATTTGGCTTCCACCTCCCGACACGAGTTCTTTTGTGTCTTCAGAGTCCTTCTCCCCGAGCTGGCTGGCGGCACGAATGCTATGCAGACGATTGGCTTCCTTTGACACGGGGCAGAGTCGGTGATTGGTTGGTAGGAGGAGAGTGCTATACAGGAGGCGGGCTGCTTCTGGTATGGCGCAGTGGGTGGTTGTCTGAGTGAACGCCTGGCCTCGAGGCACGGCCAATCTAGCTGTTCGTACCATGAATGAGCCTTATTAACATGAGGCAAGACCCTGTGGGGCAAGGCTGCGAAATACTCTCTCTCTCTCTCTCTCTCTCTCTCTCTCTCTCTCTCTCTCTCTCTCTCTCTCTCTCTCTCTCTCGTTCAAAATCTCAGCTCCACAGTAGCTGGGGGAAGGAGACGGTCTCACAGTGAAATCCGTTCGGGAACGATGATAACCGGACTTGCAAAAGCCGGATACGTGTACATAAGACTGAAATTCAGAGTATCCGGTAGTGCTAGGCAAGGGACCTCAGACAACCGGACATGTCCGGGTCTGAGTATCAGAAATCCGGCCACGATCAAACCCTCCGGCCACGGTTACGGGTAAGGGACCACCCCCTCCCCCCTCGTACCCCCGGGAGGTGCCGGGTTCACAGACCAACACAACAGGTGGAACACGACTCATTTCCGGACGCAGACGGAGAGACAAACACGTCCGCGTCCGGATGCCGAGGGGAAGACACTTACGAAAATCGTCGTGACACACAATACTTTCACACGGACCAAACCACACGAAACAAACATTGCCAAACAATACCGAAAACAAAGCAAAAAATGACAAAAATTCAAAATTCATAAAATTCATAAAAAAAAAGTTAGGAACAGAATCAGTATACTGAACATTACGCTCAGAACACCATGACATACTGCGTACGCCGAGAGAGAAGAACATATTACGTGAAATACAATAAAAGAAGAGAACGAAACATTAGGAAATACAGTAGAGGAAAATACAGTGGGAGGAAACTTAAAAGATTACGACGCTACGAAAAAAAAAAAAGAGTGATGAGAAACGAAGAAATACGAAACACACAGTCATGAACTCTGGCGATGGAATACGTCACAAGAAATATCTGTCATAAATCTTCGTCCTCCAGTCTTTGTTGCAGACTTCTCCAGTATTATGTTCGCTCAGACAGCAGCACGGTCAGTGCAAGCCCTATTTAGGCCATCCAATTAACGCTATATATATATATATATATATATATATATATATATATATATATATATATATATATATATATATATATATATATATATATATATATCCTACGCAAGGTACCCATTTTATCGACCGACCCCTAGGGTCGATGAACAGCTGGGTTGACTGTGGACCGACTGCTGCAACCAGGATTCGAACCTAGGTGCTCGACCCAGGGCGGCCCGTGAATGCCTTGACCTCCCCGTTACAGATCAATCTCGAGAATAGAGGTCAACAGACTCTCCAAGGCTAAATGAGGTCAAAGGTCACAGAACATTTCCGGTGGGTGTTTCCATCTTGGCCGCTCAGGCTTCTGAAAAATTTGACCTTTGACCTCGTACAAGACCCCTGACTCTATGGCTGACACTTGACCCTCGTGATTGACCCCTTTAACCTAATGGCTGACCTCTTAACCTTGTGGTTCACCTTTGACCATGTGGCTGACCTCTGATTTCATGCCCAATTCCTGACCCCATGGCTTACCTATGACCCCGTAGCTGGCCTTTGAACCCGTGAATGACCCCTTGCCCCGTGAATGACCCCTTGCCCCGTGAATGACCCCTTGCCCCGTGAATGACCCCTTGACCCGTGAATGACCCCTGACCCCGTGGATGACCCCTGATCCCATCGCGTTACCTATACTGGACCATTCAATTCGAGCAACAAGTCATTAGGTTAATAGGTCTTAACCCACGAAATTACTCTCCAATTATCAGAGTCGTGACGACGACCAGATGGCTCACAATCAGCGGTGAAACGGCGGATTGTATGCCTTATGACACGGCAATAAGCCTGGCATTCCACAGCGGTACTGTAATGAAGACGAAGGAACTACTTCAAGAATATAACAATATACGAGGAAGTGGTCGTTATAAACATACACGTTATAAGGAGGTGGTCGGTATAAACGACATAGGTTTTAACGAGGTGGGCCATTACAGACAACATGCGTCATAACGAGGTCGTACGACGGGGCGGACCGCGGGATGGGGGGGTCACTTCAGGTCATCGGTGCACAAACGTACGAGAGAGAGAGAGAGAGAGAGAGAGAGAGAGAGAGAGAGAGAGAGAGAGAGAGAGAGAGAGCATACGAAGGAAGGAAGGAAGACACTTCCACAGCTTGATGTTTTCGAGGGGGGGAGGGAGAGAGTCGCGCGTCATAACGGCCCATCCTCGTGTGGCCGGTCACCCCCACACAAGCTGTGGGAAGCAGAAGCCAGACTCACCGGTCACACTCACACACTTGGTAATAACAGCAGGCGGGGGGGGGGGGTTATCACTACTGACTGCAGGTTGCCAACCTTCCAACATATGGAGAGGTAAGGTTGATGGAAGGTAACACCAGGAGATGTAGCACATAACGCTATACACCCCCAAGATGTAGCACATAACGCTATACACCCCCAAGATGTAGCACGTAACGCTATCCACCCCCAAGATGTAGCATGTAACGCTATCCACCCCCAAGATGTAGCACGTAACGCTATCCACCCCCAAGATGTAGCAGGTAACGCTATCCACCCCCAAGATGTAGCACGTAACGCTATCCACCCCCAAGATGTAGCACGTAACGCTATCCACCCCCATGATGTAGCAGGTAACGCTATCCACCCCCAAGATGTAGCAGGTAACGCCATCCACCCCCAAGATGTAGCAGGTAACGCTATCCACCCCCAAGATGTAGCACGTAACGCTATCCACCCCCAAGATGTAGCAGGTAACGCCATCCACCCCCAAGATGTAGCAGGTAACGCTATCCACCCCCAAGATGTAGCACATATCGCTATCCACCCCAAGATGTAGCAGGTAACGCTATCGATGAACAGGAGGGTCATATGGTGGACGTGGATACCTCCTGTGGATACAGGACTTGACGTAGTGGATCCAGTGGTGGATTGAGGTACCACGGAAGACCCCGCATGACGTAATGTATACACTGGACGAGACAAGACCCGAAACCTCTGAGCGAATGACACAAGTCTTCCACAAACACGTCTGACCACAGTCAACAGTCCTCATGAATATCCACATACGAATTCAACGGTCAAATAAATCATTTTCCTTTGATCAATCTTCTTCTTTTTCTTCGTCGTGACTCTCTCACGAATATATCCCAGTATCATATCATTCTACTCGTATGCTAATTCGTCATTCGGTCATCACATACTTTACTCCATCACTTTATAAGTGAACGTACCGACATAAAATCATTGTGTTCAGCGAGGTGCGTCCATTTCGGGTACGGGAGGAAAGAGGGAAACAATTTGGGCTACAACCCCGAGAGTCAGACGAGCCTCCTTTGGGAAAGTTGTTTCTCGTGTTTTGTTACAATAATGGTTCCGGCCCATGAAGTTAACTCCCACCATTCTTCTATATGTAGTAAAGGCAATAGGATACACGCGAGTCTACTGGTATATATATATATCTTTTCTTTCTTTCAAACTATTCGCCATTTCCCGCATTAGCAAGGTAGCGTTAAGAACAGAGGACTGGGCCTCTGAGGGAATATCCTCACCTGGCCCCCTTCTCTGTTCCTTCTTTTGGAAAATCAAAAAAAAACGAGAGGGGAGGATTTCCAGCCCCCCGCTCCCTCCCCTTTTAGTCGCCTTCTACGACACGCAGGGAATACGTGGGAAGTATTCTTTCTCCCCTATCCCCAGGGATATATATATATATATATATATATATATATATATATATATATATATATATATATATATATATATATATATATATATATATATATCTGAAAATAAATTGGGATTAATTGAAAAATACGTTTGAAGCAAAAGTGTTCAGTGAATAAATGAACAAGGCTTCGAGTCTATGACCTGATTGAATCAGCTGCAGCCGGTGCCAGAGTTAGGTCATTTTAAGGTGTGTCAGCCGCTGGGGGCGTGTACCACAAAGAGGTTCATCTCGGGTCAATTTACCAGGTGGTGCAACAGCTGGTGTGTGTGTGTGTGTGTGTGTGTGTACGTGCAGGCAGGCGCGTAGCAGAGGAGGTTCGGCGTCGCGTCTGAAGCAGCCATTACCGATGCTTCATGACTTGAACGACCCTTGCGTAGGACGGTACGACCCTTGCGTCGCGTCGGAGGCAGTCGTTAGTGACGCTCCTGACTGGAACGACCCTTGGGCACGACGGCACGACCACTGGAAATGATGGTGGTCTGGTCTTTGCCTCCTAAATCAAGAAGCGAGACTAAAATCACTACACCAAGGCTGTCTCGGACAAGGGAAGGGCCTCTCCCAACGCTGAACTCAAACTAGCCGTCGCTATCATAAGATTTAAAGCTAACAAAGCTGAGATCAACACAGGCGTGGCTACCACAAGTGAAAGCTAACAAAGATGTGATCAACACAGGCGTGGCTACCACAAGCGAAAGCTAACAAAGCTGAGATCAACACAGGCGTGGCTACCACAAGTGAAAGCTAACAAAGATGTGATCAACACAGCTGTGGCTACCACAAGCAAAAGCTAACAAAGCTGAGATCAACACAGCCGTGGCTACCACAAGCGAAAGCTAACAAAGATGTGATCAACACAGCTGTGGCTACCACAAGCAAAAGCTAACAAAGCTGTCATCAACAAAGCAATCGAAAGACAGAGTTCTCAACATGGCTGAGATCAAAGTCATGACTTCAATGGGGGTTAGAACTCCTGAAGTCAAGGCTGCTGAATTCATGACACATCTGAAGCGAACGCACCTGAAGTCCGGCTTCTGAAGGTGATGTCTAAGGTACATAATCAAGGCTTAAGACACTGAAGTCATGTGGGATGAAGAGAGCGGAAGTCACGGCACCTTCTACGTCCGCCTGACATCACCATGGGTGACATCACGAGTCTATCATTACGCTAGTACGACCTTACACACACACACACACACACACACACACACACACACACACACACACACACACCTAATGGGGCGTTCCTCTTGTAAGTAGACTGAAGTGAGGGCTACTTATGTTCTTGTACATGGCCTTACAATGCCCTAAGTAGCTATGAATTTTGCCCTCGCACTTAAATTCCACTTAAAGTCTGTAGTGACTTTTCAGACGAGCAGAAACACTCAAGTACCAATTTGCACATGAATTTGGTTTGCATATCTTATGTGATCTTTATTGTTCAAACAGACCGTGTCTTGATGCGTGGGGGGTGAACGGACAGTGGTGTTGTTCCTGGCTGCGTGCGTGCGTGCGTGTGGGCAGACAACCGTCTCTTGTGAGGGGTTCATCTGCTGCTCTGGCCTCGGCTGACCAACCAGCTATTGTCCCGTGGCTCTACGGTTCATTGTGAGGGAGAGGAGGCGGTGTGTGTATAGGGGTTATGTCTGGCGATCAGGGAGATAGGATTAAGGAAGGAAGGAAAAGAGAGAGAGAAAAAAAAGAGGGAGAGTTTATATTAGACCCTCGTTGTTTAAAAGACATAATAGTCACACGACAAAATGTATGAACTCGACAAAAAACGAGATGAAGGACTCAAAAGATATACGTTTTCTTCGTAAAAGATGGCGTGCCAGCGTCATCGTAGCGAACCCCCTGGCGACGAATGATGAAGCTACGCGAGATGCAGTTGTAGGAACCCGGACCCTCCTTCTCCCCTTGTCTAAACAGTCCGGCATCGAAATGGAATTCATATTAGACGCGGGGGAGCCGTCAGGAGACGCCACTCACCCAGACCCCATGATCGTCGAGGCGATAATATAAGTTCTTATCTAGCGCTCCCTCCCACGGGGCAGATGGAGGAGGTCACATACTCTGGTTACGAGGTACACCTGGCCCAGTCTTGGTCGTGTGACGACCCGTCAGCCAGGTGAGGGGTCGTGGGTACACTGAGGTGGGGTTTAAATAGGAAGTATGTGTCCTGCCCCCGGCAGTATGACCACCCGCGAGGGCGGCACGGTGGAAGGGCCTCACACACACACACACACACACACACACACACACACACACACACACACACACACACAGGTCTGTTCTGTGCTGGTGAGACGTGTTCACATGCGGCCCAGCACGTGCGGCCACACACGGACTCCCATCATCTCTCTCTCTCTCTCTCTCTCTCTCTCTCTCTCTCTCTCTCTCTCTCTCTCTCTCTCTCTCAAGAGAGGTATGTTTGAGAGTCTGGGAGAAAAGCAGCGACCTCATTCATTCATGAGGAATGTGCGAGATACAAAGAAAGCCGTGGATCAACTCCAGAAAATCCAAATTTCTTCCTTCCAAGAGGAAGGAGGAGGAGGAGGAGGAGGAGGAGGAGGTGGAGGAGGAGGAGGAGGAGGTATTTCCCTCTCTGCCTGAATGAGAACGGGGTCAGGAGGTGGAGTGGGAGGTGTCTTGCGTCAGTTCCTGCAGGAGTTGTGTCCTCCTGCGACAGACACTGAGCCCCTGGCTCCTGCATCTGCTGCGTCACGCTGGACACAGGAGGTCTCTGTCGCGCGGCTCAGGGGCCAGAGAATGGTTTCTTCACGTCCTCTGGAGGTATGAATGATAAGGAGGGCGGTAGTCAATGGTGGCGCTGACGGGAGGAGGGGCGGCAGATGTGCCTCGCCTCCAGGTCCCTCGTGAGAGAGAGAGGGACAAGTCACACACAGGTCGATCCTTCAGGTCCCTGGTGGTGGAGGCCAAACGTCTGTCACTCGGGTCATTGATGGTGGGGTGGGAGGCGGCACGGGATCAGTCCTAGGCATGTCAATCTCTGAGAACGTGGCGTGACGTAATTCTACTTCAAGTTAGTCGCAGCGACGGAGCATCTCTGGACGTAGACGCGTAAGACGAGACGCATCCCTAAGCGGTACGGACGTGGGTGTCGCACTATCCCAACGACGTCCGTGTCCGTGATATCCCAGCAGGTGACGACATCAACAAAGGACCAGGAGGGATTTATGAGTCCTCATTACCGAAGGCGAACAGAAGCCTCATTGTCCGTGTGTATATTTGTGTGTGTGTGCGTGATGAGAAGCCTCGCATCCCGCGGGTGTGTGACCAAAGCAGGACACAACGTGATCATTATGAGGGGCGAGATACCCTCCTCTCTCCTCACACCTGACGCACCTCACACCAGAAACTGCTCCATGCCTCACTCTCCCCAGCACCGATGCTATACCTAACGACAATGCTGGAAAGCTGGCTAAGGAGCATCGGGGTTTCCTGACCCTCCCAACTAAAATCTTACGTAAAATACGACAATCTTGCGCCTGACGTCATCCTTATGACAAGAAGGGTAAAAAAAAGGACCTTCAAATCGAAGACCGACTGTCGCACTCAAGCTGGGTATCGACTCCACGACCGGAAGATGTATTCTGGAGTTACCTCACGCACTTGGCACCCCTCCCCCAGGCCTAGCATCACGCTAGCGAGAGCCCTGCAGCTTGGGACCTCCTCTGGATATGCTGCAGCGTCCTCCAGCTTGTCCAGCGCCTCAGATGACTAACCTAACCTAACACTTCTTTCCCAGGGAGACAGTATTTTGAGGGTGCGTACCGTCTTCCGAATATGCTTCCTTAACTTCATCATGAAAACCGCTTCGTACACCTGTGTGTGTAGACGGAACGATCCCTGATGTGTGAAAGGTCGTTAGCGATAATGCGGACAGACCTTGTACAGTGATGAGTTACAGCGACACCATGCCATCAGCCTAGTTCGGAGGAGGCCCCTGTGAAACGCAGGAAAACAGCGAGGATCATCGTGCATCTGCCAGCACCGCCACCATCAGCAGTGAGGGTGGAACTCTTGTCAGTGATGGAGATAGATCGTCCACTCACCAGTCCCGCCACCAACACCACTCTGTGGGCCTCAGCCCGCTGACCCGACGCCACAAAAGGCGACCCCTCACCGTCACCTGCCTCACACATACACCGACACACGAGAGTACCTCGTCCAGTCACAACAGTTCAATATGCTCATTAAGATAATAACTCATTTACCCAAATAGATTCACCTTTTTCTTTGTGGGCGTGGAGGGGGGGTGGATATCAAATTCATGTGAAATACTACCGTACGAAACAGTGAGACTGCTTATCATAAAAAGACGAAGCCATGATCCAATCCGACATCATAAAAAAAAAGACGTATTTTCACCGATCGTTGGAAATGGTGGAAGGCGTTATCCTCACCATGTCTACCTCACGTGAGGTGAGACATTCTATTTTCTTCTCTCGTGCTGTTGTCAGACACATATTAGGTCGTTGTGTGTGCGGGAGTATGGCCGCTGATGACTGGCTGGTGGCCAGGCGAGGCGAGGCCGAGCTTGAAGCATTGCACATCATTACAGATACATATACACATATACATACCCCTGAGGACGTCGTATTTTGACCTTACGACGCACGTACGTTCCCCATGACGTGTAGGGTGTACGTCCGCTGGGCAGGCCAGGGACGTCGGCCTCCAAGACACTTGAGTCATCCTCGTACTGGATCCAGTACCCTCACAGATGGATTCTGTACACCGTAGCCAAGCTGGTGAACACACGTCACATTCCTTATCGTATTCTGTGGAGTAAATCCTGATGGTCGCTGGGCCACGCAAGGCTGGTGTCTGCTGTCTTCATGTGTTGTTCCGGCGAGCCGTTCCCAGACCACTGACCTCTGCTGGTGGTGACCTGACCTGACCAACGGTGATGCTGGAGAACATTAAGACCTGGCAGAGGTGGTCTATGTGACCCAGGTCACGACTGGCGAGACTTAGGTCACTCTGGTCTGGAGTTTGTTCCCCCACCGACCAGTCTGGACTGTGTTATACTATCGACCAGTCTGGACTGTGTTATATAATCGACCAGTCTGGACTGTGTTATATCATCGACCAGTCTGGACTGTGTTATATCATCGACCAGTCTGGACTGTGTTATATTATCGACCAGTCTGGACTGTGTTATATAATCGACCAGTCTGGACTGTGTTATATAATCGACCAGTCTGGACTGTGTTATATAATCGACCAGTCTGGACTGTGTTATATAATCGACCAGTCTGGACTGTGTTATATAATCGACCAGTCTGGACTGTGTTATATAATCGACCAGTCTGGACTGTGTTATATCATCGACCAGTCTGGACTGTGTTATATAATCGACCAGTCTGGACTGTGTTATATTATCGACCAGTCTGGACTGTGTTATATCATCGACCAGTCTGGACTGTGTTATATCATCGACCAGTCTGGACTGTGTTATTATATCGACCAGTCTGGACTGTGTTATATCATCGACCAGTCTGGACTGTGTTATACCCAAGGGCAAAACTACCTTCTGCAGTCAGCGTCTGTCGTAAATAATAATAATAATAAGTCGTAAACATTCCCACAACATGACAGTCTTGCCCACCTCCCGTGGGGTGGGTTGGGGGTGGGAGATTAGCTCTATGGTTCCCATGCCAGCATTACTAAGGACCATCCCAATGCGATTACGTAATGGAACCTGCACAACCACAGCCCCGTTTTCTACGTCCGGGGAGCCAAATTAGGTTTATGGATCGATCGCTGCCGTCATTAAGGGCCATTTGTTCCCTCTAACGTTATCCCAGAGGTTATTGGAAAACCATTAAAGGATTGTGAAAAAAAAAACCAAGAATGTCATAACATTGATATGTCATTTGCCATACATACTCTGATGGCTACTGTGTCTGGACACAACACCACCACAACATGAAAACTAAATGTCAGAGTCGATATTTTCGCGAGTCTACTGAGGCAGTAGACATCTGTCATTCGTAGCTCACGAAAAAAATAAAAAATGAATAAGTAAAAGACAAGTTCCCGCTAAAAACAAAATCAAGTTTTGTTTATATTTGAACAGACGCAGTGTCGTCCAAACTACTCGACATGCGTTGGTGTACTTCACATCGGAGGCTATCATACACCCGGAAAAGTATTACAGCGAATGAAACGTAACACTGACTCCCACCCGAAGTGTTTCTCTTAGCCCTGAACACTGAGACGGAACAGGACCGGACCGAACGGAACTGGACGGTGGGACGGAACGAAACAGCACTGCCGGACGACCCAAAATCAGTATTGCACATAAGGAACTGATGGAGACGGACTGTTAACGTGGTACCAGGATATTCCAGAATGTATGATGACGCCACTTGAACCTACAAGACACAGTCTGCCCTGGCGTGAGGGTGGAGACCCACGATATCTGAGGACGATAATTCCACGACAAGAGAGTTCCAAGAGTGTAAATAAATTATCACATCTTGGTTACGTATGTAAGGCCGAATTGTTGGCGAATTAACGTGTGATTTCGACATCTATTTCAATATCATCTTGGCAACGACACCTCAGACATTTAATGCTGAACCCGTTAAAAAGTAATGAGGGATCAGGTCTACAGGTTTGAGACTCATAAAATCCCTCCTAAACCAGTTTTATGGTTTCACCTCCCTCCAGCTGAGTGAAGGGGTGTACCCACCTCCCACCAGCTGAGTGAAGGGGTGTGCCCATCTCCCTCCAGCTGAGTAAAGGGGTGCGCCCATCTCCCTCCAGCTAAGTGAAGGGGTGTGCCCACCTCCCTCCAGCTGAGTGAAGGGGTGCGCCCATCTCCCTCCAGCTAAGTGAAGGGGTGTGCCCACCTCCCTCCAGCTAAGTGAAGGGGTGTGCCCACCTCCCTCCAGCTGAGTGAAGGGGTGTGCCCACCTCCCTCCAGCTGAGTGAAGGGGTGTACCCACCTCCCTCCAGCTGAGTGAATCGGTGTACCCATCTCCATCTATTCTAAAAGAGCAAAATACTGAGTGACGGAAGCGTTACACAAAGACTTCTTCCTCAGGATCCCGCGGGGGACGCTATGAATATGCACCGTCGAGCTGTTCCAGGACCCAATTTCTGGAGCTCTCCTTCTGATATGCAAAACACACAACTTGCAGAAGCACTGCATATCGTCTGGAAAGGCAACGAAGTTTGGTACAGTCCCAGAGAGTTTGACGCTAACTTCCACAGCCGCACTCCAGTTAAAAGATCGGTCACAGTCAACACTATCACTGTCGAGGGTCTGAACCTCTAGGAAGGACTGGAACAGCTAAGAGCGTTCCCTCTGTTGCTCATACGGGAGGAATATACCGTAACTTATACACAGGAAACACTGGAGGGCGCGACTCAAAACTCGAGCTGAAAGACGGTTCCCTGTTGGCACTACAAGGATGAAGACGGTAAAATATTATCAAAATCAGATGTAATACGTTTTATAAGAGGAAACACTGAACACATGAGATCCATAACTGCTTATTACATTGCCTGCAGCCATTACAAACACTGTGTCATGTACGACGGAGAATCTCTCAATGGGATCTGGACAGGTATACAGAACAGAGCACCAGACCAGTCAGGATGTGGTGGTTACGTGGGGCCCCGGACCCGAGCAGCCTCACTGAGCAGAGAAATATGACGACAATTTGGTCAAGGGGCCGAGCTGTGAGGGTGGAGGACCGAAATGTCCAAGTCAGCTATGCATAAAGTCCCCGACCGAAATGTTGAGGTAGAGGACCTCCCAGACCATCGTAAGATGAGGCAGGAGTTGAAGACGAACACAGCAGTTGCCCAGTTGAGGTCATTAACACGTTAGAAAGATTTACAGATTCGACAAAAAATAAAAAATATTGATAATGTCTGAGTGTTACAAGTTGCTTTAAATGGCTCAGGAATTCACCTGCAGTTTTCTTTTCCCCTCCATCAGGAGGAGGAGCTGCGTACCCAGCCTGGCAGTGGGTGGTCTATGGCTGGTGGTCTGTCCAGTCTGTCTACTGGTGGAAGGGGGTCTCTCTCTGGTACCCCTGCCACTCTAGGGTGACGACTAATCTTCCCAAGGTGACGGGTGGTCAAGGCCGACACTCAGTCTAGGGCGACGTCAGCTCCGCCACTCGGGGATGTGCGTCATTACCACGCTGACAGCAATGTTCCTGCTGTAGGAGAGGTTCAACCCTACCACCTGCAACGGCCGTGAGTCAACCTCCCCCAGCGCGACCCCACGCTGCTACGGCAACCTCAGATTTCCTTCTTTCACATCAGTCAACACCCCCACAGCACCCCCAACACACCGACGCAAAGTCGCATCGCCTCTCCACAATCACCCCATAATCAACCACACACTCTCTCTCCCACGCTGAACCCTACACCCCCACAGCATACAGCCACCGCACTCCCAGGCCAACCCTCGCCTCTCCCACACTAACGTGGAGATATCAGTTCCTTCCCACCAGCTGAGAGGACCAGCCAGGCCAAGGGAGCCACACAGCTGGCATTGTGGCGGGGCACTGAGAAGGGCAGAGATAAGCCTTATCATCAGGCAATGTGAAACGACCCCATCTCTCTCCTCCGCGGGCCGCGACTGTCTGCAAGGCACCTCAGTGGAAAAGGATCAAAACATCAATCCGTTTATGATATACGAGGGACGACGACCGAGGAATTGCAACGAAGAAAAATGAGGACACGCAATGAAAGCATGTAAGATCAACATAATCATCATGAATAAAGAGAGTGGAGGAAAGTGTATGTCATGATTATACAGAAAGTTAGATGGAGTTGTTGTTAAGCCACTGTGGTGGGCACTGAAGACCACTGTGGACACTGAGGACCACTGTGGTGGACACTGAAGACCACTGTGGACACTGAGGACCACTGTGGTGGACACTGAAGATCACTGTAGTGGACACTGAAGACCACTGTGGTGGACACTGAAGACCACTGTGGACACTGAGGACCACTGTGGTGGACACTGAAGACCACTGTGGACACTAAAGATCACTTTGGTGGACACTGAAGACCACTGTGGTGGACACTGAAGACCACTGTGGTGGACACTGAAGACCCTGCCAAAGGACACCGAGAGGCCTCGGCCAGCAGCTGTCGCTGAAGAGGACATTTGCCGCCTGATGGGGGAGGCGGTGGAGCACTCGAAGTAATGGAGGCACCGAAGCGACTGGACGTCCTCCTAGCTGGAACACTGGACGTCCTCCGAGCTGGAACACTGGACGTCCTCCGAGCTGGAACACTGGACGTCCTCCGAGCTGGAACACTGGACGTCCTCCGAGCTGGAACACTGGACGTCCTCCGAGCTGGAACACTGGACGTCCTCCGAGCTGGAACACTGGACGTCCTCCGAGCTGGAACACTGGAATACAAGTCGAGGAGGAAAACCCAGAAATTGGAATACTACGATACAAGTCGTGAAGAAAGACCCCTATAAACTGGAAGACTAAGTCACCGGTCGTGGAGAAAGACCCCAGGCGAAGGAAATTCGAGATGGAAACCCCCTCCCCCCCCAAAAAAAAAATCAAGTGTAGAAAGAATTTCGCACAAAACCTCACCGTTATGACGACCCGCAAGATGATGCACAAATACTGATGTTGAAAACTCGACTTAAGCTGTTACATTAAACACCAAAACGTTGAAGAAAAGAAAACAAAAAGGAGTTTCAAAAGCCGATAACTTGCATGAAAATGGAGAAATTTCGAGCGCCATGAAAGTCAAGCGACTCCGTGTCCGTGCGGACCTGGAATGAAACATCTTGACGGGACCTGGAATGAAACATCCTCGCGGAACCTGGACTGAAACATCTTGGTGGAACGTGGAATGAAACATCTAGTTTCAGGAAACGGTGGAACGGGTTCCAAGCGACCATCTTCAGTCTCCTGGAAGACGTGAATAAACGGAGGGGAAATGAGGCAGACGGTTCACCATAATCGATAAAGTTAACAGGACAGTTTCTGAGAGGGAAACGGAGAGGAGAGAGGATCGACGAGGTAGGAAACACATGAGGAGTGAGATGAAGCGGGGGAACGTACAGAGAGGAAAGGAAGGGAGAGGGAAGGAGAAACTTGGACAGATATAACTGGATAGATGAATGGAGAAGGAGAGGATTAGTAGAGGATAAAGGGGGCACAGGACGGTGCGAGAAAAGAACGAAACTAAAGTGAAATAAGAATATACTGATGGACAGAGAAGACGACTCAAGAGAGAATTTCAATGGAAGAAAATGGCTGAGGGAGTCTATAAAGCAGGAGGAAATAACTCGTGTCAAATATATCTGTCCGAGGAGTGGAGGTAGACCCAGAGGCTGGACACAAGGATGGCGACAAGGGTCACAACCGTCGTCCCGCTCAGCCATGAGAATATGACGTCCGTCGCCTAACTAGGTCATGTGGGAGGCAGGCCGCCGGGTGTGACCAGCGGAGGGACGTCACAGATGCTCGATGCTGTAGCAATGTTGTTGCTCTTCGTCTCGTTCTGTCTCCGGCTCAGACGACCGACAGATCACTCCAGCCTTGTGTCTGTCCATACGACGACCGGCGACCGTCTCGGCTGAGGGCTGAGCCTGTGACGGGTGGGTGGCGGCGGGGGAGGCACTCAAAACAAGTGGCGATCCATCCACAAAGTGCCACTGAGACAGACAGATGTTCCAGTATACACCCCTACGTGATACGGTTAGCAGGCCCCGAGTGCATGACCTACTGGGGCCGCATACATCACCTGGCCACCTCCGTGTGACCGGCTGTGACATGAGAGCTCATCTGGCCCAAGCAAACCCCTCAGGAGGGAAATGAAACACATTTCCTCGTCCTCCCAACTCGAGGATCAGCCGACAGCCCCGTCCAGACGCCTCGCGGAGGCGGTGCAACGGAGCGGAAGAATAATTCAACTCGTAAGACAAAAGGTGAAAAATATTGAAGATCAGACGACCTGGCCTTGACGAGGAGGGGCAGTGACGGAGGGCCAGGGGGCCTGAGGGCCAGGGGGTCTGAGGGCCAAAGGACCTGAGGGCCAGGGAGCCTGAGGGCCAATGAGCCAGAAGACCATAGGGACAGGGAAACAAGAATGCCAGGAGGGAGTTAGAGGGTCATGAAGCCAGAGGGCCAGGTGGTTGGGCAGGTAGTAGAGGGCCATGGAATCACTGGCCAGCTCAAGACCCAGGTCGGAGATACGAACCCTAGAAGCGCGATGCTGTACCCAGGACCGCCAGCACCCACCAGTCTACCTCTCACCTCCAGAGTTTACTTCAGCTCACCCTACGGTGCTGGAGAGTTTACACAACGGTACTGGCTGGCAAGTTTACCTCACGAGACTGGCCAGTTTACCTCAGGAGACTGGCCAGTTTACCTCTGGAGACTGGCCAGTTTACCTCTGGGGACTGGCCAGTTTACCTCACGAGACTGGCCAGTTTACCTCACGAGACTGACCAGTTCACCTCACGAGGCTGACCAGTTTACCTCAGGAGACTGACCAGTTTACCTCAGGAGACTGGCCAGTTTACCTCAGGAGACTGGCCAGTTCACCTCACGAGGCTGACCAGTTTACCTCACGAGACTGACCAGTTTACCACACGAGAGTGGAAGGTCAGCATGGGATCATGTAAGGCCAGTATGGGACATTATATTTTCTACTAAAACTGTCTCACAACGAATCGTTATTCTCCATCTGTTTGTGGAGAAGCAGCTATAGTCTGTTTAGCTTTCTTATCACAGCTGAATGATAACTTATAATGAACCTTCTCATCTGAGACGTCTGCCAGAGATCATTCAACAAACATCCTGTATTCAATGTTTTCCTGCCCACTATACGTATTCCCAGAACACATCACATCACATCACATCACATCACATCTCTAGAAGTAGAATAATATCTACTTTTCCACTGACCAGACTGACTATTCCTACAAGCCACTCTGATGCATCAAAAACGATTATTGGATCATATATATATATATATATATTAATTATCCCTGGGGATAGGGGAGAAAGAATACTTCCCACGTATTCCCTGCGTGTCGTAGAAGGCGACTAAAAGGGAAGGGAGCGGGTGGCTGGAAATCCTCCCCTCTCGTTTTTTTTTTAATTTTCCAAAAGACGGAACAGAGAAGGGGGCCAGGTGAGGGTATTCCCTCAAAGGCCCAGTCCTCTGTTCTTAATGCTACCTCGCTAACGCGGGAAATGGCGAATAGTTTAAAAGAAAGAAAAGAAAAATATATATATATATATATATATATATATATATATATATATATATATATATATATATATATATATATATATATATTTTTTTTTTTTTTTTTTTTTTTTTTTTTTTTTTTTTTTTATACTTTGTCGCTGTCTCCCGCGTTTGCGAGGTAGCGCAAGGAAACAGACGAAAGAAATGGCCCAACCCCCCCCCATACACATGTACATACACACGTCCACACACGCAAATATACATACCTACACAGCTTTCCATGGTTTACCCCAGACGCTTCACATGCCTTCATTCAATCCACTGACAGCACGTCAACCCCTGTATACCACATCGCTCCAATTCACTCTATTCCTTGCCCTCCTTTCACCCTCCTGCATGTTCAGGCCCCGATCACACAAAATCTTTTTCACTCCATCTTTCCACCTCCAATTTGGTCTCCCTCTTCTCCTCGTTCCCTCCACCTCCGACACATATATCCTCTTGGTCAATCTTTCCTCACTCATTCTCTCCATGTGCCCAAACCATTTCAAAACACCCTCTTCTGCTCTCTCAACCACGCTCTTTTTATTTCCACACATCTCTCTTACCCTTACGTTACTTACTCGATCAAACCACCTCACACCACACATTTTCCTCAAACATCTCATTTCCAGCACATCCATCCTCCTGCGCACATCTCTATCCATAGCCCACGCCTCGCAACCATACAACATTGTTGGTACCACTATTCCTTCAAACATACCCATTTTTGCTTTCCGAGATAATGTTCTCGACTTCCACACATTTTTCAAGGCTCCCAAAATTTTCGCCCCCTCCCCCACCCTATGATCCACTTCCGCTTCCATGGTTCCATATATATATATATATATATATATATATATATATATATATCGAAGTCTCAAGTTTAATGATGTTCAACAAGGTTTACGCTTATTCTACTACCACCACCCCAACCACCACCACTTGCAGTAGCGCCATCTCTACCACCGCCCCCCACCACACAGCGCCCGCCGCCGTGCTCAGGGTCGTGGGTAACCCTCACCCCCAGCGCTATTCTTCAATCATTTCGTCTCTCGTAAATTTTTTCGTCTGATTGTGTGCTCCCGTTGTGGAGGCCACCATCATCTGCTTGAGTGATGACATCAACGGGCGTAGCACACCACCACCACACACCACCACACACCACCACCACTACAACACACCACCACACACCACCACCACCACCACCACTACAACACACCACCACACACCACCTTACACCACCACCACATACCACCACATACCACCACACACCACCACACACCACCTTACACCACCACCACCACCACCACCACTACAACACACAGCACCACACACCACCACACACCACCTTACACCACCACCACACACCACCACACAGCACCACACACCACTACCACCACACACCACCTCATCTGTTCCCCAGCCATGGTTCTATACAACAAAGTACAGCACACAACCCTTGTCTTGCCTACAGCAGCGCCACACTTGCCGGCGGCGGAGACTGGTAGACGTATTACTCATCTACCCCGTGTTTACTCACGTGCATTATGGGATGTTCACGTACGGCGCGCTACGTACAGCAGCTGAGTATGTTTATGGACTCCCACTCTCTTAAATAAGCTGTGTTGACCTTATCTTGATCGATGACAAACATTTCCCTCCGAAGAACTGACTCGCAAAGCAGTATGTATATACAAATTCTCATGTACGAACTACATTCTCCATTTATCTCATCGCTAAACTGACTCATACTGAAACTATCTTGGTAAATAATGAGAAGACGTGAGGGCAGTGTGTTGTGTTGTTCCGGAGATTAAAGAAAAGAAAAAGAAGAAGACTGTACATGTGTCAATGACACACGAGTTATATCTGCGATCGACCATCGTGACTTCTTGAAGGTGGCGTTTGTAACAGAAAGTACAAGTCTGGCACTGTGTTGCTTCAGTAAAGTGGACGCGCCTCGAGCAGGAGCTGGGGCAGGGCGGTGGGCTGGTGCGGCCCACAAGCACCTGTTGTGTCTGGCCCTCGTTTATGTAAACCTCTCCTTGCGCTCCTCTCAGGTGGAGTGGAATGTTGCGTCATGATCCACTCGCTGGGGGCGACTGGGTACTGAACTCCACCTCCAATAATAATAATAATAATAATAATAATAATAATAATAATAATAATAATAATAAATAATAATAATAATAATAATTCTATTTACTGCATTAACTGTAGCCAAAGGCTGAAAATATGTAAATAAAATACGTGCGATATAAAAAAAAAAAAAAAAGGTGTTTTTATTGAAGAGGAAGAGAATGTTAACCATGCAGTCTTCACGTCAACAGTAGAGTGTCAGGCTCCTGGTTACTGATGGATGGCTGGGGCGGGGCTGTCCTCACAGCTGTATGCACGATGCTCAGCGCTGTTGTAGTGTCGAACTGCGACAAGGGGGAAGAGGGATCTCACATGGCAGGAGGCAATGGTGGCTCGGCTAGTTTCTGCGGCTTCCTTCCGAACCGTCGAATGAGGGACGGGTTAGTGACCGAAGGGTTCACGGTGGACTTCTTCATTCGTGTGATCTAGAGCACGTCACCTGGGTGTGATCTAGAGCACGTCAGCTGGGTGTGATCTAGAGCACGACAGCTGGGTGTGATCTAGAGCACGTCAGCTGGGTGTGATCTAGAGCACGTCAGCTGGGTGTGATCTAGAGTACGTCACCTGGGTGTGATCTAGAGCACGTCAGCTGGGTGTGATCTAGAGCACGTCAGCTGGGTGTGATCTAGAGCACGTCAGCTGGGTGTGATCTAGAGCACGTCAGCTGGGTGTGATCTAGAACACGTCAGCTGGGTGTGATCTAGAGAACGTCAGCTGGGTGTTATCTAGAGCACGTCAGCTGGGTGTGATCTAGCAGATGTCTCGCGGGGTGGAAGCAATGGCAGGCTTGCGTGATCGAAATGAGGCAATCTTCCCATCTGGCTTTTATGTCGTCTCCGTTTCCCACTTCAGCTCAGGGGCGTCAAATACCTCCCTGCCCAAGACAAGATGATCTCCTCTCTGCACTAGACGCAACCATTTACGCAAAAGGATTGGTCCGAAATCAACCCCATACTTAAATATTGGTCCGTAATCGACCCCATACTTAAACATTGGTCCGAAATCGACCCCATACTTTAACATTGGTCCGTAATCGACCCCATACTTAAACATTGGTCCGAAATCGACCCCATACTTGAACATGTACGTAAATACGGCTCACGCCCGAGTACATTTCTCACCACTACTACACTCCAGATCTTCCAGCACGTCAAAGTCCAGGACATTAACGAGGTTCCAGTTCATCTACTCTGCGACATTTCCAAGGCTACATGGTTACCAAAGGCTGTCGCTCTTCAAGGAGTGACAGCCCTGACCAGGGCTCCTTGAGTGGCTGGCAAACTTCATCAGGTCTTTGGCCAGGTCCCTGATGGGGTCAGAGCCCCGACCACGTTCTTTAAGACCCTAAAAAGCTAGTTTCTGGCATCGTGGCCAAGCTCTCGCACAAGTTCATACCAGAAGTATGCAACACTCTACGGGCATGGAGATCCTCGTTTCATTTAGAAATGTGACCCAATCCACTTCCGTTTGACCTCTGCCCTGTCGACCTGATGTGATACTCGTTCGTGTCATAATGCGTGCTGAACACGGAAGCCGTAACCTATCATCAGGGTAAACACTTCCCCTCCCTCCCTCCCTCGCTCGCACAACTTCCTTGGAACTCGCAGCGAGGCAGCATATGCTCGCCTCAATAATTGATCACCTGCACACGACTGTGTATTTAGCAAAGATATCATCAAGCATCAGCTCTGTCATCATGTGGGGAGATATTACAGATGAATTCGATATGTAACAAGAGTACGTCACTTCTGGGTAACACTACCGTGTAACACGACTGTGTAACACTACTGTGTAACACTACTAGGTAACACGACTGAGTAACACTACTGTGTAACACTACTAGGTAACACTACTGTGTAACACTACTAACACTACTGTGTAACACGACTGTGTAACACTACTTTTAACACTACTGTGTAACACGACTGTGTAACACTACTGTGTAACACTACTGTGTAACACTACTGTATAACACTATACAGACAAATGATGCTTCACATGAGCCAGCTGGCTGTCTCAACAAAGCAAGGTACAAATGCTTCTGTAATATGCCACGGCATTTCTGCCTAAAATCCTCCACCGACCGTTCAAAACCACGGCCAACATAACCATGGGGAAATCACCCATGATATGCACACCTTCACTTTGCCTCCAAAATTTCCTCTCTGGTACCAAATATATGTTTTTTTGACGAGTAGGAACGCAGCAAAGCGAAAGACACAGTCACATACACTCTTTAAACCGACCGGATCACAACCTCTACAAAACAAGCAACAAACAATATCTTTAAATCGACTGAGAAACACAGCCTTTAAAACAACGACCAGTTTATGCTGCTTCAAACATCAATGTCCACATCTTAAAATTAACCCAAATACGTTGCTTCAATCAGCCACTAACCACACCATCAGTATATATATATATATATATATATATATATATATATATATATATATATATATATATATATATATATATATATTCTGTAGTGCTACGAAGAAATTCATCCAATCAGCGTAAAGACATTTATTCCTAACAATTACCCGCTAACCGACGACACATAAGTTTGTTCGTGCATAATATTACAACAGTCAGAAGTAATTGGTCATGCCAGCCACCAACCACAGCGTCACTTCCTTGATCGAAACCAATTAGGGAACACGTCAGTTATTTGGGAACACGTCTGCACGAGCCACGATATGACCGTCTGCTGTCAAGACATGGAAGTACAAAGCAAACTTTATTATACCACACGTGCAGTACATGTGGACACAAAGTATCATTAAGTGGGCCACTAGGGTGATTTTCCCTACCCCTCATGATATGGGGACGGGATAAGTCTATATTGCCCGGCCAGATCTTTCCAGCTAGTACGTAATGGGTAGGATGAGGGCGGGCGAGAGCAATATTAACAGAAGGAAAGAATATTTCTCCCGTAGACTTTATGAGATGTGTGCGTGTGTGTGTGTGTGTGTGTGTGTGTGTGTGTGTGTGTGTGTGTGTGTGTGTGTGTGTGTGGTAGTGGCCATGATGGGGTAGCCATGAGATGTGGCCATGGTAGGCTAATTGTGGTAGGATTCCTATGGTAGAACAGTCATGATACACTGGGGTACAACAAGGGAGGAACACATCAACACGGGTCTTCTACCCACTGGCCACTTCCCCATCCTACTGCGACTTGGTGAATATATTTTGGTGATGGGAGAAGCAATTTGCCAGCCAGCTTCTTTAAATATTCTGGGGAGGAGGTGCCACCTGGACCAGATGATTGGTTCCAATTCTCAGCTCCGATTTTTCATTTCCGATGGTCACAGAAATACGTCAGCGACTGTGGCATATCTTGTCATAAGAAATGTATCATTATCATTCGATACACGACGTAAATAATAACCTTAGTTTCGTTTGTTGCTTCTAACGTATACAAACAACACTCTAAGGATCTTTTTGAGATTGAGAAAATCATCTTTTTCAAAGTTTTTCTCACAGAATTCCGGAAGTCCTGTACTTTGTCATCTTATATACATTCGACGGTCGTAAGTCACGCCGTTTCAGATACCTCCTAAGTCATTCTCTTACCTCTAAGTCATTCATTATTATCTATTCATCTATCGAGGATCTACCACTGTTCCCTCACACCTCTCAAATGTCGACTCGTCCGAGGGGAAGGAGTAGACTTGTGTTTCTTCAAACTTCCTCTCCTCATCTCGTCAGCAGCGACCACGTCTACGAGTGTGATCAGCAACACACTGTACCCGAGTCTTGCCTCAACCTGTTGTCGTCAGCTGACCTAAAATTGAGTATCCATCATCCTGTTTTCTTCGCCATCGACCCACCGGCGGCTTACACTGAGTCTGACAATATGGTGATCGATATTTCCTGTCTTTCCACCTCCCACGCTGACGCTGAGTACGTCTCTGCGTAGGCCATGGCGGAGGAGGAGGAGGAGGAGGAGGAGGAGGAGGAGGAAAGAAGAGGAAGAAGAGAAAGAGGAACAAGGAAGAGAAGGTAAAGAGAAAGCAGAAGAGGCACATAAATCGACAACATCTCGGGAATATATTAATGAAATCTTTATCTAAATCATATCGTTATCACATAAATGGACAAGATCTCGGGAATATATTAATGAAATCTTTATTTAAATCATATCGTTATCATCTGTTGTTGTTGTTGTTGTTGTTGTTGTTGCGTTGCGTTGTGAACATTATAATGAGAACCCCAGGGTTCCCTGTGCCTCCCTTCCACCCCATCCACCCCGGTCCTCCTTGCATATGGTTCAGAACCCCAGCTTTACTGCAGGCATCAGAGCGTCAAACCTCACCATCCCCGGTCCCCTTCCACTGGTAACCCTCCCTGTGGGTTGGCAGATGAGGTGGTGGTGTGGGTCCAGACGTGCATCAGCCCTTCCCCTTCATCGCCAGGTTACAAGTTTAAGTCCGTCCGTCCGGCTGTAATAGCGTGTCAATGGCTGTAACGTTGTTACTTACCAAAGTTAGTCACTCATAGTACCCTGCTGACGAGGTCTGGGAGACGGACTCCCTCTGGCGATGTCCTCCGTGGTTTGTGCGTCATAGTCAGTTCCTGTGGTCTATGCATACCTCCCGCGCGACCACCATCCTTGTCATTCCTTCGGATCACTCATTTATACCTCGTATAGTTCAGTCGTTTCACAGTCTATAACTCCTGTTAGTCTGTGACCTGTTACCTCCAGCTGAAGTGAAGGTGCAGTTATCAATGACCAGTCGCCTACTGTCGACCAGGGGAGATCCTGTCGACCAGAGAAGGTCCTGCTTCCCACTGACCTGTCGCCTCCTGTCGACCAGGGTATGATACTGAGAACCGAACTGAATCTCGCTACTTCTCTGCCGGCCAATACGTCCCGGCGACACTTCGTCAGCGACGCATCTCTGCTCCTGAAGGCCACATCACTGACCCCGCCAAACCCACCAACGCCTCGTCATTATTTTCACCTGATACGACGTCGTCCCGGACGGTAAACAAGGTGAGGGACTGGTTCCCTCGACAATGGCACCCCTAACGACCTTCGCGCAATTAACCCAGGGAGGTACGTGATTGGTGCATTCACCGAGTGGGTGGAGACAAGCCCTTTTGACTCTGGGCACCTCAGTCAGCTGATGACGAGTCATCCGACCGAACAAGCCATTAGCTCTGTCCCTGATGGTCGGTCGACCGTACAGACGCCAGATCAGTCGAGGACGCAGTCAACTGCACATATGACTACAAAGTGATTCTGTTGGCGTAGATTCTCTCTCTCTCTCTCTCTCTCTCTCTCTCTCTCTCTCTCTCTCTCTCTCTCTCTCTCTCTCTCTCTCTCTTAAATCACCACAGAAATGACCCAAGTTGAGGTGGTGCCACACGTCGCCATTTTCTTGCCACAAGACCCTTGGTTATGCGGACGCCAGGCCGGGCGTGCTGTTGTTTGCCTCCGCCTTTAACTCGACCAGTAAAGATAACACCAGGACTCTGCCCTCCCCCAGACATCCCCCCTCCCCCCTCCTCCCCGCCTCAGGTCGGGGGGTATATCGACTGGTTAATGGCCGCGTCTGTGCGAGCATCTCTCGCAAAATCAACAAATCAAAATTTTCAGGCCTCCCGTCAAACTGTGTTTCCTCGCCATTCTAGGCCTCCTGCCAGCGTGTTATATTTTCTCCAAATGTCATGAGAGAGAGAGAGAGAGAGAGAGAGAGAGAGAGAGAGAGAGAGAGAGAGAGAGAGAGAGAGAGAGAGAGAGAGAGAGAGAGAACAAGAAAACTTGCGACACGAGTTTAATCTAGCAAGAGCTCCTCAAACTTTCATGAGATGTCTTCCTCCAGTCCGTAGCCCCACACACCCCACCAGCACACACTCCCACCACCACCTCAGTCCACGACCACACATAGCCACTCATCACAGCCGTCACTCCATTCCTGTGGCTGGCTCCCTCACACAGGAGTTGGGGGAGGGAGGGGGGCAAACACCCCTCCACCTTCTGTGTCGACCATCGGCCACCTGAGGTGGCGCAAACGCTCCTAGACCAGTCCTGTGCCACCCCACTCCCTCCTTAGCTGAACTCCTGCCATAGAGCTGCCCCTCTCTATGCCGTGGACAAAGACGTCTCAGCTAATGCTTCGGCGTTACCACCAGCACCGTCCTTGGAGAAGTGAAGCCACAGGAGTGACCAGACACAGCCAGTCTGTTCATGATGGGCCAACGGGACCTGATGACATCATCCATGAATGACATGGGCCTGACGGTGTACCACCTGAGTACATCCTGTTTTATCTGGCGTTATCTGAAGATATCTTCAACGAAAACACTCGGACGAAAATGCTAAAACATCACTCTATTTGGCAGTCCCCTGCGGCATATCCTGTGTCTTACAGCTGATCCCCTGCGAAATCCTCTCGTATCTTTAAAAACAAAAATACAGCACATACTATAAATAAACCCGAGATATATATATATTCTTTCGTCATTCTTTCGTCTGTTTCCTTGCGCTACCTCGCTAACGCGGGAGACAGCGACAAAGAAAAAAAGAAAAAAAAATATGTATACTCGCCATTCGCACTTGCGAGGTAGCGTTAACAACAGAGGACTGAGACTTAGAGGGAATATCCTCACTTGGCCCCCTTCTCTGTTCCTTTTTTGGGAAAGTGTAAAACGAGAGGGGAGGATTTCCAGCCCCCCGCTCCCTCCCCTTTCAGTCGCCTTTTACGATCCGCAGGGAATACGTGGGAAGTATTCTTTCTCCCCTATCCCTAGGGATAATATATATATATTGGAAAGGATCACAATTTTGCGCGTGATCAAGATATTCCTATGAGTCCACGGGGAAAATGAAACACGAAAAGTTCCCAAGTGCACTTTCGTGTAATACTCACATCATCAGGGGAGACACAAGAGAGAAATATAACAGTCCATTTGGTAAACATGTTTACCAAATGGCGTCCTAGCTTCATCTCTTCGATGTATATCAACTGACTGTTATATTTCTCTCTTATGTCTCCCCTGATGATGTGATTATTACACGAAAGTGCACTTGGGAACTTTTCGTGTTTCATTTTCCCCATGGACTCATAGGAATATAAATATATATATATATATATATATATATATATATATATATATATATATATATATATATATATATATATATATATATATATATATATCGCAGTAATCACTTGTCCTTAAGAACCATGACATACCTCATGCAGGACAGACCAAGAGCAGAACACGTTACATCACTGAGGTAAGATCCAGACTCAATAAACAACCAGTCATAATAAGCAGAGATGCAGATATCTGGCAAACAAATAAACTAGCGCGCACACACACACACACACACACACACACACACACACACACACACACACACACACACACACACACATAAATAGGTGGTTTGAGGATCTGAAGAAGAGGTGGGAAGGTGGAAAGGACAGTTGGAGACGGAAAGGAAGGCTGGAGTGTGTGTGTACAGGTGTAAGGTCTCCTGACGTACGTGTGTGTATGTGTGGGGGGGGGGGGTCGTCTTATGTAGAAGCGTTTTGGGTGCCTTTTCATATATAACCCCCCCCCTCCCCCTCTCGGTAGACTTGGGTGGGGGTACGTCTCACTGTTGTATCTTCGGTAATTTGTTTACTAAGCTGAGCTAAACACTGTCCGTTACGTGCGTGCAAATGATTCCTCTCTCTCTCTCTCTCTCTCTCTCTCTCTCTCTCTCTCTCTCTCTCTCTCTCTCTCTCTCTCTCTCTCTCTCTCCCACAGGAACAAGTCAGGAGGCAATATTCTGGACCATGACAGCTCCTCACAGTCCCAGCCCCGTCATGCGTCAATGCTCGATATCAACTCGCGAGGCAGAAGTTCCTCTCTCCTCTCCGCCCCTGCAGGCACGGGTCGTCAGCCACTTCCACTAAGGGGAGGGCGGCGGCGGGGGGGGGGGGGGGATGCCTCTCTCTCTCATCTTTCCACAGGGTGACATCAACAGCCTCACTCTCTCCTACGACCGGTCTCCCCAATTGTCACATCCCCCAACCTTTCCTCCTCCCCTCTGTAATCATCCTTCGTAAACACCACAGCAAATGCATTCCAGCGTTTCGGAGCAGCTCACCCGTCTAGATATAGCGGGCCACTGTCTACCAGCTGGTGTGGCGCGGGAGAACACACACACACACACACAGACACGTCTGCCCACCCCAGAGCTTCACGAAGGAGGCGTGTGTGGGGGTGGGACCGAGATTCTTCCCCCCTGCCACCACTCCATCTGCCACCGTTACCCGTGCCACCAGCCTGACAACACACCTCAGCTAGCCTCATCCCCCAGGGCCCGGGCCAGACGGGGGCCGAGCGAGCGTGCGGCCCAGTCAGGGTAAACATACTGGCCCACCTACACAAATACCGGACCTGACCCTTGTTTTGACACGTCCAGGGTCACGCCCTAATAACACGCCACTTGTTACTATGACCAACATGGGTGTGCACTTCCGGGGGCGTCCACCACTACTGTGGGCCTGGGCCACCGTGGGCATGGGCCACCGTGAGCATGGGCCACCGTCGGCATGGGTCACCGTGAGCATGAGCCACCGTGGGCCTGGGCCACCGTGGGCCTGGGCCACCGTGGGCCTGGGCCACCGTGATTACGACACTAACTTAACGTCTGGGTCACACGGGAGTAGCTAAAGACGACACACGACTGGGTGGCCAACAGGGAGGTCTTATTACACATAATATTCCAGCTGCCAGACACAGAAGCATTCAATGGTCCTTTGTGGCTGTGGCGTAGTCTTCGGCGACTGTGGTGTGGTCGTGTGTGGCTGTGGTGTGGTCTTGTGTGGCTGTGGTGTGGTCGTGTGTGGCTGTGGTGTGGTCGTGTATGGCTGTGGTGTGGTCGTGTGTGGCTGTGGTGTGGTCTTGTGTGGCTGTGGTGTGGTCTTGTGTGGCTGTGGTGTGGTCGTGTGTAGCTGTGGTGTGGTCGTGTATGGCTGTGGTGTGGTCGTGTGTAGCTGTGGTGTGGTCGTGTATGGCTGTGGTGTGGTCGTGTGTGGCTGTGGTGTGGTCGTGTGTGGCTGTGGTGTGGTCTTGTGTAGCTGTGGTGTGGTCGTGTGTGGCTGTGGTGTGGTCGTGCGTTACTGTGGTGTGGTCTTGTGTAACTGTGGTGTGGTCGTGTGTGGCTGTGGTGTGGTCGTGTGTGGCTGTGGTGTGGTCGTGTGCGGCTGCGGTGTGGTCTTGTGCAGCTGTGGTGTGGTCGTGTGTGGCTGTGGTGTGGTCGTGTGTGGCTGTGGTGTGGTCGTGTGTAGCTGTGGTGTGGTCGTGTGTGGCTGTGGTGTGGTCGTGTATGGCAGTGGTGTGGTCGTGTGTGGCTGTGGTGTGGTCGTGTGTGGCTGCGGTGTGGTCTTGTGTGGCTGTGGTGTGGTCGTGTATGGCTGTGGTGTGGTCGTGTGTGGCTGTGGTGTGGTCTTGTGTGGCTGTGGTGTGGTCGTGTGTGGCTGTGGTGTGGTCCTGTGTGGCTGTGGTGTGGTCGTGTGTGGCTGTGGTGTGGTCCTGTGTGGCTGTGGTGTGGTCTTGTGTGGCTGTGGTGTGGTCTTGTGTGGCTGTGGTGTGGTCGTGTGTGGCTGTGGTGTGGTCGTGTGTAGCTGTGGTGTGGTCGTGTGTGGCTGTGGTGTGGTCGTGTGTGGCTGTGGTGAGACGGTATGGAGCTAGACTAAAAGTTTACAATATCTTGAGAGAGAGAGAGAGAGAGAGAGAGAGAGAGAGAGAGAGAGAGAGAGAGAGAGAGAGAGAGAGAGACAGTACAATCCCGCATGACACAAAAGTGACGTCACAATCGTTCCTCACAAGTGAGCAAGATTTACGTGTTTACTGAACACACGGACGAGGGAGACACCCAATACATCCTTCATCCCAGTACACGTGTTGGGAGGGGGTCGTACCCACCCAGCTACGTGCACAGATGTATCACACCCAGCAAGGTCGTCCGCACGTGTACTACACCTAACACACCCTTACGTCAGTGTACTGTACCCAGAGCCACACCTACATATGTGCCCTACACCCACACTCTCACCGAAATGCCTCCTCTGTGTACCATAACCAGACAATAAATGCTCTAACACTAAACACCTACGACCAAAAACGACATCTTGCGACGTCGAAAGGACGTTCACTACACCCTGCGACGTCGTGAACTACACCCTGAAACGTCAGGGGGGGACGTGTGGGTAGGAGGGCCTGTGACCAGCCAGGCCACAGTGAGGGCCGCGCCCCCCATCCACCATGGTCATCCTCACCACCTCGCCATGTGTCGACATTATCTTGACCGGAAAACCTCCTCATCCCCAGGTGGGTCTTGCTTCCTAACGTTTTATCTACTCTCTCTCTCTCTCTCTCTCTCTCTCTCTCTCTCTCTCTCTCTCTCTCTCTCTCTCTCTCTCTCTCTCTCAGCATAGGTGGTGAGCATTGTGCGCTGGCCTTGCCTCGTGGCGAAAAACAGAAAAAAAACTGATTCTTGACACAGGTAGACAGATAATCTTATTCGACCATCTCAACCCTTAGCCCACACACACACACACACACACACACACACACACACACACACACACACACACACACACACACACACACATATCCGAAAACAAACATAATATCCTCCCTTCATCGCTACCCTACTTTATGAGCAAAGAGTTATTTCCAATTAAAATAATCTACCGTTCTAATAAACATTTTAAATGCAAAAAGTAAGGAAATTATGTCCGCCACCCCACACCGTCGACTGGTGTCAAAACCGACCACGTCGCAGCCAATCCGGCTGGTCGAACTGACTCCAGTATGGAAGTGACATTGGCCAGGCGTCGCCCGCAGCGCCCCTTGATCCCTTTCTTATCTGCACCCCGCCAGGAATTCCTGAACTGTCGGAAGTTAAGTCGTTCGTAATTGAATCCTCCCTCACGCAAGGCTCCATCGAGGGTCGTAAGGAAATAACAGAACGTTCAGATAAGACGTTCTTTTGATAACTTTTAGATCCCGCTAATGACGTTCAACTCCGCCAACCTCCAAGAGAAGATATGGAGGCGGGAGGGAGGGAGAGAGGGAACTAACTTTACCATACAGTTGTATCCTCTATAATCGGTTCCGAATACCTTTCTGCCAGCAAGAGAAACAATATACTGAAGTGGTCACAGTGTTGGGAGGGTCAGTGTACGAGCAGCGCGTACTTGCTCATCTCTGACCTCGTCAAACATTAACATAAGTATATGACTCACGGTTTCACAAGCCCAGCCTAGCCCGCCAGCCAGTCATCACTATGTCCACACTGCCCCTACGTGGCTTACTCCACCGCCGGAGTGAGTGCTGACCATCACATAAGACAAACACAATTAACTGGAAAAATCTACATAAAAAATGATAATACTATTATTAATAACAATAATGATAATAATAATAATAATAATAATAATAATAATAATAATAATAATAATAATAATAATAATAATAATCATTATTACTATTACTATTATTATCATTATTATTATTATTATTATTATTATTATTATTATTATTATTATTATTATCATTATTATAACTCAAATGAATGATGATTCTCACTGAGTCACCTTCCATGCATTACCAAACGTATCACAGGACGGAAAAATCAAAATACTGCTTGGCCACGTTCGACGTAAATCGTTTGCATCCAATGTTACGGGTACAGTTAGATCATCATGTATTCATAAATTTGCCCTGTGATCTCTCTCTCTCTCTCTCTCTCTCTCTCTCTCTCTCTCTCTCTCTCTCTCTCTCTCTCTCTATCTATCTATCTATCTACCTACACAGGATCCAACCATGCCTCTCCACCATCCCTCGTGATTTTGCAGCCCTCCTTCCTATTCCGTTGGCTGTGTATGTGTAGCCCAGACACTGTGAGGTCTGGCCCCATGGCACGAGACTGGCTCCTCCAGTCTTGCCATTGCTTGTGTGTCAAGCTCAGTCACCCGGGTACAGACCATGTAATTCCTTTCCTCGTACAGTGAAGCTGGGTGGATCATGTTCGTTCTTTCGTCTTTCCTTATATGAGTCAGGTCCACAAACATCTGCAGCTGCATATAATGTCTTTCACTTTCTTTTCTTAGACATTTCATTTCTCTAGTCATCCAAGACGGTCAATATTGATCGGGGCATGTTCAAGTTCGCATTATGACATTAACTACACAAAAAAATCTCATTAAGTATATCTGTATTTCCGGTGACGAAGAGAAAGCTCTATAGCAGCGGGTAGGCGCCAAGGGGTTTACGGGAAGCGAGTCTCAGCTTGGGCAACTGGGCGGCGAGAGAATGGACGGAGTGAGCGGGGAGGGCGGGCCGCCGCCAGCGCCGTCAAGGGATCGTGTACTCGCTGGCTAGCTGTCCGCGCTTCCCTGCTGGGTTCGGACGCCCCGGGGCAAAAAGTGCGAAACGACGGCTCGTAAGCAACGGGAGTGAGTCATGCATATAACGAAGATTAATGACCCGACGATGTTTCGACTTCCCTGTGTGCGTGTGTGTGTGTGTGTGTGTCTCAACAATAACATTGTTTTTTTTGTGGAAGCTGAGACGGCACAGGCAAATGAGGCTCTAATCAAGGCCATCCCATAAACAATATATATATATATATATATATATATATATATATATATATATATATATATATATATATATATATATATATATATATATATATTTAGTAGCCTGAGCCAGATATCTATTTCATCGACCAATCTCTAGGGATGGATGAACAGCTGGGTTGACTGTGTACCGACTGTCGCAACCAGAATTCGAACCTACGCATAGCTCGACCGTGGGCGGCCATGAATGCGTCACGGTCAGGAACGCGAACCGCTAACGGTGAGCGGCGTTTTCAGCGTTGAATTCATATCCCCGGGTACAGTAAGCACATTAAACCGACAATAATACTTAGCATTCACATCCTGATGGGCATCAAGTAGGGCACAATGGAAGGAGGGACCATTTCGCTAAGATGCCCCGCGAGGTTACATAAATGGACTGTTTACACAACACGACCGGGAATCACGGCTTATGAGTCACATGCAATAATGAGTTCACATCAATCGACCTAAACGCGAGCGCTACTCTCACAAGGGAATATGTAAAAACGTATTCCTTGACTCTCACTGAAGCGTGAGGGTCAGCAAACAATATGATGTAGTTCACACGAACGTTCATATTCATTCACATGCAAGAGCTTCTAAAGTATTGCCACGCCCGCGCCTGGCACGAACCATAATACTCAAAGGCTTGTCTCCCACCAATGCCTGACATGCAAATTTGTCGTTATTAATTCAGCGCTGGTGCACAACGAAAGGTCACTTGGGTCAGTGGTAAACTGGCACAGTATAAAGACATAACATGAAGATCTAAGTGATAACTCTGTAACTGTTTCCAACTAACAACTATTCAAAAAAATTTATGATAAAAGTTTCAGCGGTGGGGCCCCACAAGTGCGCGATTCTCTCCTCCCGTCCAGTATAGAGAAGTAATCACACTAGCGTGTCTTGTATGTAACATGTGCATTACCCTCCTGAGTTATATATTTCAACTATGCCACACCGAGCGGCTTAATATTGTGTACTGCCCATCCTGTCGTGCGTTTCTCCACAAAGTTCCGAGAATATGAGGATTGTTTGAGGGGAAACGAGGTATAATGAGGTTGAATCACAGGTTATTACACCGTACAATTCATGAGGAACACCTTTGTGGACCTGATATTTCTTGGCTTTCTGTTAAGGAGGTTGGAACTCCGTATGTCGTACGGAGTGCGTTGGACACACTCTCCAAACCTAAGCTTTACGTGAAGAATATCAGTCCCGTAGGTTCGAGGTGCGGGGTGGGTGAGACACACTCGACGCAAACCCGGAGCAAATCTTGATAAATGTCAGGGTCGATTCATCGCCAGGAACTGCACGAGGGAGTGTGTGACCCTGGGAGTAGCATACTACGTCATTCGGATATGGACGCATGAAAAAGAACCATGTGAGCGTAAAGGCGATCTGGCAGAATTAATCTAAACTGGGAGAAAATATATCTGTATGATTTCAACATCTCGACACCAACACAGCAAGGAGAGTGTGCCTCGCTGTTAATCCGAGACAAGTAATAATTAAACAAGGAGTGGCCGGTCAGAGGGTCAGTGTGTTTAAGTGCTTATGATATCTTACCATCGGTCGGTAATAAATCCATGTCAACAAGTCTGGCATATCATATACCATAAAATGGTTCAAATGTAAATTCACCTAAGACCTCAAGGTCAAACCCGAGTGTTGGGTGTGACGTTTTTACAGAATAAAAGCGTCTGAGGTCACCCGATTTTTGCTAGCGACTTGATCGTGCCAAAGGGCGAGGCCAGGTAGGAGTGTATACAGCAGGGCGCTGCGTGGTTCAGTCGGCAAAGTCAGGAATTAACACACGCAGAAAAAAAATGGATACAGGACACACTGTAGATAAGAAAGCTTTGTTGTTATTATAATAGGAAATACAATACTGCCGTTTTCTGTTTCATGATGAGTTCCTCTACATCAAACTCTTCGGAGATTCTATTGGTAAGAATATACAAAAAAGAATTGCTTAAATATTAGCAAATTAAAGAATCTACACGTAAATTTACATTCACGTCAAAATACAGAAACAGTTCCTTGTGAAGTATATGTATCCCTTAATTCAAAACTCGAAAAACTTACGTAAAACATGAAGAAAGAAATCCATGTAAAGCACTGGGCAGACAGGTTCCACAGACGCCACCTACACCAAACATACGAGACGTTCCACGCCCTTAAACACAACGATGAACCACCGTACAGTGTGGCTACACTGTATGGCGAGGTCTTCCATACTGCTGTATACATAACTCGTATTTGACAACGTAAACAAACCCTGAAGCATTATTAGCAGGATTGTTGACCGTGCGAAAACACCGACAGCAAATGACACGTGTGGTCTTGACCATCAAGCTCAAAACACACGCAATACATTCCAATCGAGTTTCATTATATTTCCACATTTCACGGGACGTCATGACAAAACCATGTTTTCCGTCAGCACAACATTAAAAAAAAGGACGAAAGCCTAACTCCTTCACATTTCTTTAAAGCCCCAAGGCGTAACGAGACGAAACCTATCATCCATCCGCGCCAAACCCTCTCATGTCCTTGTGGACCGGACCATTCCCTCCCTACCCACACAGGAGCCAGCCTCAGGGAAGGTCCTCACCATCTATTGTTAATCACTATGACTCATGCAACGCTATATCAATGGTGATGGCTGACGACAGTCGTTTATCTTAATTACACAACAAACGACATGCGAGTATGTCGGCTGCTCAGCGGTAACGGGAAGTTAACTACACACACACACACACACACACATATATATATACATATATATATATATATATATATATATATATATATATATATATATATATATATATATATATATATAAAAAGCACTTGTTGATCTATGTCTCCGCTGGGTGGAAGTGGCCAGCTTCCTGGGCGGTGCAGAAGCCCTACAGAAAGAGATTCATAAAAAAAAAACAAATATGTCGGCAATAACCAACCACGTCTCGTAGTCTACCATGGAAAACACGCATCATAAACAATGCAGAATCTACTCTGTAAAACCTGAGGGTGAAGTGTAGGGTTAAAAATCAGACTGTGTCTTGCGCGTATGTGTCTATCTACCGTTTCACTAGTCCCTAATATGGAGTACTGCTCACAATCTGGGGTGGCTCTTCGTCTGCCTCTCGCTTTGCCAGAGTCAAATCAAATGCCATGGGCCACATGCACAGTGAGAGCGTGTGTATGTGGTCTTAGATTCATCTTTAACACATGAAGGTGTTCAAGGTTTTTCGTATGGTGGATGTAACTTACGTTAACGGCCTTAATGACCCCTGGCAATTAGTTGATAAGCCTAAAGCCCAAAACAACCAACCAACCATTAAAAGCCTTTCTACCTCACTAGCTCTCCTGTTATCACCTCCCCCACAACCACCTCTTTACTTCTGTTATGATGTTGCTGTATTCTCTGTGTTCTATAGGCAGCACAGCTCTCGCAAACCGTCTGGTTGCTGCTTCCATAGCTTTGTGTGGAGACTAACAACACGAGGATCGACCGTAACGGAACCTCCTTTCGCTTGAATAAGGAAGCTGGGGCATTCATCTCATCCCTTTCCCTTTACTTCTTCCTATCATCTTTTTACTCTTAAATTTCACGTTTTTCAGACACCTTTTGAAGATCAACTAAATTTCTTACTCGATTAAGACACGTTTTTGTCCGTGCTTTCTCGGCTACAATATGAGACGGGAAGGGAGGAAGACCATAACACATGCATCAGTACGTAAATAAAGTGAAACAGGTGAGATAATGAAAGATATGGACGCAGCTTAGCGATAAAGAAGACGGGGAAGGGGTTGGGCAGGGGGAAGGTAAGCTTGCAAATGGTAGAGAGAGAGAGAGAGAGAGAGAGAGAGAGAGAGAGAGAGAGAGAGAGAGAGAGAGAGAGAGAGAGAGAGAGAGAGAAACAAAAGTATACGGTGTAGTTTTTGCGCCGTGAATACAACTTTCTGGACACGTGTTACTGGTGCCTTATTTACACCCTCCATGCAGACTGGGTGGGGGTGGAGGAGGAGGAGGAGGTTGTACATAATGATGGTGTCTCTAGTCAGAAGAGGGATATGAGGTCCTCTCTCTCGCTCTCTCTCTCTCTCTCTGTCTCTCTCTCTCTCTCTCTCTCTCTCTCTCTCTCTCTCTCTCTCTCTCTCTCTCTCTCTCTCTCTCTCTCTCTGCCTGACCCAGGATACATCGCCCTCATTACAACCAATTTCAGGACAACACTATTAGAGCCTCCTTAATGGTGGTGATGGACGACCACTCTCGTTCTCAGAGAGAGAGAGAGAGAGAGAGAGAGAGAGAGAGAGAGAGAGAGAGAGAGAGAGAGAGAGAGAGAGAGAGAGAGAGAGGGGAGATGGAAAGAGAAGGAGGAGGGATGGAACACGTGCAAATCACTGTGATGGAAAAGAGAGCGAGAGGGAACGGAAGGGGTGTGGAAGAGGGAGACGTCTGTGCCACCAGCAGTTAAGCGCACCCGATGGGGCCGTCGATCGAGCCACCTGTTGATACCCCCCAGCCACCTGTTGCCCCACCCAGCTTCCTGTTGACCACTGTAGACGGTGAAGGCACACACCCACCTCGCCCGCACCAGCTGCTGACCGCTGTAGACGCTGAAGGCACACACCCACCTCGCCCGCATCAGCTGTTGACCGCTGTAGACGCTGAAGGCACAGAGAGACCTCGCCCGCACCAGCTGCTGGTCGCACCCACTGCGGGGCTCAATGGACCATCCTCTCTTCACCAGAGGACGACACTCTGATGAATACTTAACTTTAATATCCTGTTTCTGGTGCGTAGTTCTGTGTGCACGTCTGTGGCACACTAGTCCTCTTTTCCTCTGTGGTCCAGCCTCCATGGTGCTCCTGTGGCCCAGCCTCCGTGGTGCTCCTGCCTCTGTGGTCCTACTGAGCATTTGTAAACCTGATTCTCAAAAGTAAAAAGGTTCTAAGAGGCGGCAAAATAAAAACAAGATCAGGGAGACAATTCTACCACTTCGTTGTTCAAGGGAAGGAGGAGGAGGAGGAGGAGGAGGAGGAGGAGGAGGAGGAGGAGGAGGAGGAGGAGGAGGAGGAGGAAGTATCACAACGGTCAATCCTCGTGTGGCTGGTCTCCACACACAAAGAAATCAACTGTGGGAAGCAGCGAGCAGACGCGTGCCAGGGGTTCGGACCCTCAGTTGGCAGGGCCACACGCGGACAGAGCTAACGAGAGCGATGATTCCTGTAGGAGAGGAAGAAGGTGGAACCCTCATGACGAACGGAGAGATGTGACGAGTGGAGAGTCAGTACCCTGGGAGGTATCAGATCCCACTCTGGCTACGCGAGAAGTGGAGGCAAGACCCGCGCGAGGTCCGCCAGCAGTGCTCCAAACCAAGGCGAGTAAAGTCGAGTTTCCAGGACAGAGTGGAAGATATGGCTATGCCCAACACGCTTCAGGTTATTGCAAGGTTGGGGCGTAGCGCTTCGAAATCTAATGACGGAAAACGAGCAAGATTTCGAGGATTATCTGAGGAAATTGGGGGTTTGCACTCGTGACTTTAACCAGGTTACAGCAGCCTCACTCCCGAGATGGTCTGTTATTTATGGTCTTCCAATATCATTTGTCTTCCTGCGTGGTCTGTGGTCTTCCAGTGCCTGCTTCCCTCTTGGTCCTGTTGTGTTTCTGCTTCTGTCTGTGGTCCTGAAGGATCTATGTCTCTCGTCTCCTTGTGTCCCTGTCTGTACAGTCTATGTGGATCTAATATCAAATAATGTTCTAAACGAAGCTCTAGCAGACGTCTCACGTGCTAGATGAACCATATATATATAGCAAGGCTCTTAACCTGTGGTCCATGGACCACAGGCCCATTTCTCCCAGTGGTCCACAGACACAGCGGGTGCCTCTTCAGTGGTCCACATGCATAGGAAAAAAAAGGTTAAGATCCTCTGATCCTGAGGTATGGAGGTTCCATCTCTGCTTCTCCTCCTTCGATGCAGAAACTCGTTAAATGTACTTTTATATTGGCGAGCGACCTAACCCGAGATCCTTTTTGATCTCGGTCTGCAAGATATCCAGGTGGTTGCCAGCGGCAGGTGGAACACCGGAGCTGGTCCTTCACCAGGCCACTCCTGCAGACGCTCGTGTGGGCTGACGATACTCCGTCAGGAACACAGTCTTATGACTGTGCTACACAAACCCCTGCTTCCCGTCTACGTCAGGAACACAGTCTTAAGACTGTGCTTCACAAACCCCTGCTTCCCGTCTACGTCGGGAACACAGTCTTAAGACTGTGCTACACAAACCCCTGCTTCCCGTCTACGTCGGGAACACAGTCTTATGACTGTGCTACACAAACCCCTGCTTCCCGTCTACGTCGGGAACACAGGAGTGTGCAAGAGGAAGCAAAGCTTCCATATCTGTGCCAAGAACCACAGACAGTGTGCAACAGGCAGCTTGGCTTCCCGCCTCCTTCCCCCGTGTAATACATTCACATTTCCAACTCCTTCTATCCCGCGATACTTCGTCTTTCTTTCTTAACTTTTCGTTATTTTCAATTCCCTTTCTTCTTGTCCCTTCTTCTCTTTTTCATTTGTTTGTTTCTCTCATCTTTCATTTCATCTGCTTTCCTTCTGCTTATCAAATCACTGTCTCTTAACTATCAACTCTTTATCCATGTGTCTTATCTTCCTTCTTTCAGTCCTCTCTCTCTCTCTCTCTCTCTCTCTCTCTCTCTCTCTCTCTCTCTCTCTCTCTCTCTCTCTCCTCGCTACCATAATCTCCCTTCCTCCCAACCCCACCATCACCTCCCTTTTCCCCTGAACCCTCGCTTCTCCTCCCCCGACCTCCCTACCCTCTCTCGGGCATAAGTTGCAGGAAGTTAAACATTTACACATTAACCCAGGCAGGCTGTTGTCAGTGCCTCCATTGTCGCTGTCCAGCCACAGCGACTGGTAAACGGCGGATATTGCGTCTACATTTTAAGCACACACACACACACACACACACACACACACACACACACACACACACACACACACACACATATATATATATATATATATATAATTTCACTCCTTCATTTATCCTCGATCGCTATATCAAGATATTTCAGACCACCACGATACCCTGTCATTCAACACTAATAATAACAGAGAACGGAACTACAGTGCCGGCTCTGCAGTGAGCCAGGACTTCAATAGCTGTCAAGTATCACTCCTTTGTCCAAGGATGATGTCTCTTCCTTCTGCCTCATCCACACTTGGAATGCAGGCGAACAGGCCACATGCATCCGATCTCTCCTTCTCACACATTACACCTGACAACACGTTCACTCACGCGACCCCTGCATTATACAGCGGTGAACGCTACGCGTTAGCCCAGACCCGAGCCACAAAAAAACAACACAAGACGTTCAGCCATTACAGAGGAAAGGGATGACGTAAGGTAATCACACGGGGAGAAACGGGAGAGATCTTAACCTCCTATTGCTCTAGCAGAGAGAGAGACTGTTACACCACTTCCTGATGAAGCTAAGGTCTTCCTGTTAAAGCTAGGCTCTTCTTGTTGAAGCTAGGCTCTTCCTGTTGAAGCTAGGGTCTTCCTGTTGAAGCAAGGATCTTCCTGTTGAAGCTAGGGGTCTTCCTGTTGAAGCTAAGGTCTTCCTGTTGAAGCTAGGCTCTTCCTGCTGAAGCTAGGGGTCTTCCTGTTGAAGCAAGGATCTTCCTGTTGAAGCTAGGGTCTTCCTGCTGAAGCTAGGGGTCTTCCTGTTGAAGCAAGGATCTTCCTGTTGAAGCTAAGGTCTTCCTGTTGAAGCTAGGCTCTTCCTGCTGAAGCTAGGGTCTTCCTGTTGAAGCTAGGGGTCTTCCTGACTAAGCTAGGGGTCTCCCTGGTGAAGCCAGGACCTTGCTACCAAAGCCAGGGATCTTCCTAATGATGGTACACTTCTTGATTACTGAGAGAGGCCGGCCGGCCCGGCGATCAGCCTACCAATCAACGACCTGGCCTCCAGGATTCGAACTGGACGTCCTTGTGTTCACCACTTAACGCTGAACGAAACTCCCATTGAAACGTGGAGTGTGACCCCCACCCACCACGGGTGGGGAGGTGAAGTCGGTAATTACTTGGGAAACTGTTCAGCACAGAAGACAGTGTAAATATACAAGGACGCCACAGTGTTCAGGCTGACTCCAGTTACATATTTGTTGGAATATATACATACATATATATATATATATATATATATATATATATATATATATATATATATATATATATATATATATATATATATATATAGGGGATTTACAACATATCTGGGGTAGTTTAAAAATACAGCTGTTACATTTTTATGTATACATAAACGACGGAGACTAACGCACATCTGATTCCTGGCTACGATCTTCGTTGGCTCCAGAAATCATAGTAACAAGAAGAAATGAAGGGGAAGGTCAGCGTGTTTCTAAATTCCTGTGCTCCAGATATCGAGAGAGAGAGAGAGAGAGAGAGAGAGAGAGAGAGAGAGAGAGAGAGAGAGAGAGAGAGAGAGAGAGAGAGAGAGAGAGAGAGAGAGAGAGAGAGAGAGAGAGAGAGAGAGAGAGAGAGAGAGAGAGAGAGAGTGGCTCTAAACTCAAGAGAGCAATCAGCACCAGGACTGCACCAGAAGAGTCGAGACTTGACTTCCATCATTCATAATTACGCTAACCTCAAGACCTTACTGGGTCAAGTAGCCAATTGTCTTCACGGGTTTGTTAAAGCAAACACAATAAGTAGGGCAAGCAGTGAGTACCCAAGCCTGTCCGAGTGAACGGGAGGACTATCCTGCAGCAAGCAAGCAAGCAAAGTGTACGCGGAGCCATCATCTTCCCTGGCGAACAAAATAAACAACGTCCACAGCTTGGGATATTACTGGCCGACATTTCATTCTTTCACTCGTATAATCCACTCAATTTCTTAAGCTTTTTCCGCAAGATAATCTTGAACCATTAAGTGATAAGTGACATGCTTGGGGAAAAATGTTATACCATGCATAGAAATCGCCCAAATTCCGATGCGTACGACACATGTAATGGAGCACGTAGTTCCATGGAGGTGTGGGTGGGTGGACGGGTGTGTGGTTGGGGGGTGGGGGTGTTGAGGGTTAAGTGGAATATATTTGTGCAACAACCATCACAGGCCTTAAAGCAAGTGTTGAGTTTCCTGCGCCCTGTACACTTGTGGATTTGAGTAATTGATTCGGATGGATGTTAATTTTAGAAGCGGCGGGGATAGGATGCAATGTGTGTGTGTGTGTGGGTGGGTGTGTGTGTGTGTGTGTGTGTGTTTATGAATGAAATACAATATGATAATACATCCGCCGCCCTCAATGCATCTGTTAGCTGGAGGTAAAACAAGAGGGATTTCTTCATTCTACCCAGAAAGTCACTCTAGAGAGAGAAGGTCAGGATATGGTTCATTCCATGCAATTTATCTTAATCCCCCGTAACAACAGAAAACGAGTTTATCACATTTCCTCGTAAGTAATAGAAAATAACATTCCCTGCCTTACTTTCTTTCCACCTTCCTTATACTGTACTGATGTATTAATCACATTTACACCATTCCCATCACCTAACGCAATTCAGACCTCCTTTCCATTAGCCAACCCACTTACACCAATTTTCAAATTAATAAGGTTTGCGGCAACTTATAATCCCATTCGGAATAAGGTGGAAATCCATGCAGGCCACATTAGATCAGTGATAGAAAAAAAAAAGAGGACAATACACCCGTTTTCATGCATTTACGGGTATCCACACAGGGCAATGCCCACGCGTACGTTGTGTTCGCGTAAGCCCAGGTTTCCAGCCTCCTGTCCTTGGCTTTCTATCCAACAGCCTCTCTCTCTCTCTCTCTCTCTCTCTCTCTCTCTCTCTCTCTCTCTCAGCTAGTTAATCATCTGTTGACTAGCCACAGGTCAATGTACTCCTAATTCAGTAAAATCCGATCATATCAAAATGTGATCTTAAACTGGTCTGTAACCCTGAGAACAGACACAGCATTAAGAACTGACCAGACTCATGCGAAATGCAATTGCAATACCCGTAAATCGTCCTATACGAGATGTAAGACCAGAACCCTAAAATCAATGTTTACTTTTGAGAAAACTTTAAACACGACCTAACCTAACGCCAAGAGGCCAGTTTCCAGATGGAACCCGCTGAACTTTACGTTGGAACCAGTCATGTAGACGCCGCACACATACGCAGTGCGTATACAAACATCCAGCTACAGACAGACAAGCATAGATACATCCAGTCACGTATACGTCATCACCCAAATATAGACATGTATGTGTGTGCGTACGAGAGCAGGGCAGCCAACAGAACAGCATGACAAGGTGTAATTACAGAAGTACTCACCCCATGACCTGCACCTGCACCTGTGACCTGCGATACATCATGGCTGGAGTATGTCAAGTTTCTCCGCCGTGTTGGGTCCTGACATCACTCGTTATTCTGGCGCTGAAAGCCAGGAGGATGCACATGAAGGGACGGGCTCAGGCGACTGACCTCCCTTGGGCGCCGGCCTCGGCCAGTGTGGCCACCCGAATGATCGACGTTTAATTTGCCGACAGCCTAAAGAGAACCAAAACCATAAAGAGAATTCGATCCCTTATTCATTCTATTTCCACTTTATGGAAGAAAAATAATTGGACCATGGTATGTAAATCTGAAACTTTTATATTATGAAATGTCCTGAACGACCAGGAAAATCCAAAATTGCGTAAGTGTTTTGCATAATGAGATGATCCTCCTCCAACAGCTTCGGTCCCCTAGCGGCGAGCTGTGAAACCTTGTTACTGACAGTGAGGAAGCAACACATTCTTCTATATTTTACAGATAACTCGAATGTAATCTATAAAATTCTCTTTCATCGTATTTTCTAAAGAAATAATTATTCAAGAAGTCAGCTGGAACTTTACTCATTATCTTGCCAATCTTCGGTGATTTTGTCAGAAGTTTTCGTTCTCTTTTGAAATGATCATTAGCCAAACAAACTCTCGAGTGCTATTAGCAGTCTCGAATAAATTCCACTTGACTTTAAGTAGTAAGTTCAAGAACGGCCAAGAGTAAATGAAAAATAGGTTTGTGACTTGGGAATTCAACCTGTTAAAAATATTGACAAAACATCTACTCTCTTCCAGTCCCTATATGACATTACTTATTAAATTTAGCACAATACGAGGTTTAGAAGCATCACAGATATAACTCGTAAATTTACAAGAAATGCGGAATATAGAAGTGACCATTTACACTTGACAAAAGTGAGTTTCGTAATTGCTGGTGATTTGGAACATTTTTTCGACTAAAGTTAATAGGTGACAGCAAAGTACGATGATCAGGGAAAATGTGGGGCCAATAACCGCAAATGTAGGTGCAGTAATTGCTGAAATCGAGAGAACCTACGAAAAAAGACCTTTACCAATAGCAGAAATTTTATTTCACAACACGAAAGTGGACCTGTTTAATAATGATTGTCCGGGAGGGTGGCTGGCCGCTCCACCAGCCTCTCGATGCGTCGTCTGTTTGTTGACAATTTTGGGAAGTTGAGGTGACGCTGCAATCATGGCGAGTCTACTATCTTCTAAGTAAAAATTAAGATAAATTTCAGCATTAAGGGAGGTTAGGTTAACATACGTTCTACTGATATCTAAGAGTTTCATCAACATTTACCCGAAATTAACCCTACATTTTCCCGGATGTTGGTACCCTGCCCACTGTCACCATCGTACGGTTGATTATGCTCGATATCACATTTCTGTGATCAAAATCACTTGATATATATATAAGTAGTCCACTGATATACGCTTCTCTTTCCAAATCCTCAAGTTATATCAGTGCTGCCACCAATTTTCATACTTACCCGTATACCTCGCAAGAAGTGGCCTAATGCGTGACACAATTTGTTTCTGTACTATGGCGGATCCTGGCGGCTGTGAATCATAGACATGTTTGTTTACATACGATGTCACCAGGAGAGACTGAATTTTTTGTTTCTGAGGCCAAGATTTTTCAACAAAGTCCAGAGTGTTTTGTCGATACTTGTCCTATACACATTAAACACATCATTACCTACGGCAAAGCTATCTACTATAAAGTAACTTACGTAAAGCTAGGAGCAGCTACTGAATTATTTACTGATATATGCTATGCCGTACAGGTTAATGTTCGAGACATGACAATTCTGGATTACAAATAAATCAGACTACAGTCGGGCTGAGCCCTCACCATGTGAAAGGCTGATGTTCACCACATCCGTCATGCATAAGAAGGAACATCAGTATTCCTTAGTATATACTGACGCAGACGACGTCATCCTGCCCACTCGATGTGGCATGGATACTGTTTATAATCGACTTCATTTACGTAGAAAATACGAATGTGGTGAGTCATCTATATATGTATATATATATATATATATATATATATATATATATACTGAAATCTCGTGAGTAAGTCCAGAAGGGTCTTCGGGCATCTTGTTTATTTCTAAACAGAGCGTCTGTACTCGAGATGATCAAGTACCAGATCGACTCTCAACCACACAAGAAGTATGCAGTCTACCGCTGAGTCCACACGGGGTGAAGGAGACCCTCTTCCCGTTGCTGAAATCACCGTTCATCCCACACGCCGAGAGATATACAGTACGTTATATATATTATCGTTGCGCCGTTTCTCGTGACCTACTTCGTAGAATACTACGAGATAGCTATCTGGGGGATTTCCGGCCAGTGTTGGCTTCTTCAGGATATGTGGCAGGTAGTCACTGAGGGGGGAGCATGTGGTAACTGTCAGCACTGCAGACCGGGTACTGCAGGAGGCTGGTTGCTTCAGTGTTTACTACTGCGACGCGACGCTGCAGAACACGACCACTCATTCATCGTGGGAACGCGACCAGGTCATCCACTGAACTTGAACTACTGATCATCAGAATGCGACCACCAGCTATCAAACGAACCCGACCAATGAGTGACCTTGGGAGAAGAACGACCCCCCCCCCCCCCCCCATCGGAACACCATTAGTCATCCTCTTGCACTACGCCCTCAGTATGCTTGCCCCAGCCGCTCTGCTTTCACTCCTGATCTGTGCGCTCTCCAAAAGTCCAGTTTTGTCAAAACAGGACATGGCTGCTCAACCGTCTGAAGCTATATATCTCCCTCTAAACATCCTAGCAGTAGGATGATAATGGCCTCCTCGACGCAAACTCGAACGCACTTTCAGTATTTGATGACTCTATGGTCTGGCGTAAACCTACACACACACACAGATACACACACCTCTCTCACGGAGCTGCAACGGTAAACAAACATTTGAGGTAGGGAGATGAGGGAGCCTACACACACACGGCTGACTCATGCCAGTACCTCTCCTACTAACGCGTTCGTTAGTGTGGCACACTAGTATGAGAAGCTGCTGACCACAGTCAGTCATGTGATTAAGCCTCCTGGCTTTCGCATCGCAAATGTGTGTTCCGATATGTGAGCTACAGAAAAATGGAAGTCGCGACACTGCATCTGAGAGATTATCAAATCTACGTCGCAAGCTACGTCTCCCTGTACGTCGCAAGCTGCGCCTCCCTGTACGTCGCAAGCTGCGTTCCCCTGTACGTCGCAAGCTTCGCCTCCCTGTACGTCGCAAGCTGCGTCTCCCTGTACGTCGCAAGCTATGCCTCCCTGTACGTCGCAAACTACGTCTCCCTGTACGTCGCAAGCTATGCCTCCCTGTACGTCGCAAACTACGTCTCCCTGTACGTCGCAAGCTATGCCTCCCTGTACGTCGCAAGCTGCGTCTCCCTGTTCGTCGCAAAAAATGTTTCTTTTTTGACACATTGGATAAGTTTTTACCAACCTGGTAGTGGCCCTTCGGACACTGACGGACCACTGACACAACAGGAGAACCCAGACCTGCCCAGGCGTTACCACGGCCGTACAACCTTCACCAAGGCAGGAAAAACGCGCCGGAAATCATGCACTGAACAGGTCAGCACGGCCGGGTCAGCAGAGCAAGGTCAGACTGTGCTGAACCCGGAAGTGGGCAGACGAGACAAGGTCAGACTAGGGGGTTGGGGGGGTGGTGGTCAGACGATGATCGTTACGTGAAGGTGTTACTATCAGTGACCTTCAACACTTGTACAGGACGTGATGCACTTCATTCATACAGAAAAGTAGATGTTCAACACTTGTACGAGAAGTGATGTTCAACACTTGCACAAGTAGTAGTGGCCAATACTTACACACTGAGAAATGTTCAACACTTATCACTTATCTTCTGTAAAAATTTCTTGTACATATATCATCTGTACAATGTCTTGTTCATATGCCATCTGTACAATGACTGGTTCATATATCATCGGCACAATGTCGTATAATCATCGACGCAATGTCTTGTTTATATATCATCTGTACAATGTCTTGTATATATATATCAGTTGTACACTTTCTTGTTTACGTATCAACTGCACATACAATATCTTGTTCATGCATATGTACATGGGCTTGTACATATACATGCTATGCCTTGTATATATATCATGTGTACACTGTCTTGTACATATATCATCTTTACAACGTTTTGTACATATATATCAGTTGTACACTTTCTTGTTTACGTATCAACTGCACATACAATATCTTGTTCATGCATATGTACATGGGCTTGTACATATACATGCTATGCCTTGTATATATTCATGTGTACACTGTCTTGTACATATATCATCTGTACAATGTCTTGTATATATATATCAGTTGTACACTTTCTTGTTTACGTATCAACTGCACATACAATATCTTGTTCATGCATATGTACATGGGCTTGTACATATACATGCTATGCCTTGTATATATTCATGTGTACACTGTCTTGTACATATATCATCTGTACAATGTCTTGTATATATATATCAGTTGTACACTTTCTTGTTTACGTATCAACTGCACATACAATATCTTGTTCATGCATATGTACATGGGCTTGTACATATACATGCTATGCCTTGTATATATTCATGTGTACACTGTCTTGTACATATATCATCTGTACAATGTCTTGTATATATATATCAGTTGTACACTTTCTTGTTTACGTATCAACTGCACATACAATATCTTGTTCATGCATATGTACATGGGCTTGTACATATACATGCTATGCCTTGTATATATTCATGTGTACACTGTCTTGTACATATATCATCTGTACAATGTCTTGTATATATATATCAGTTGTACACTTTCTTGTTTACGTATCAACTGCACATACAATATCTTGTTCATGCATATGTACATGGGCTTGTACATATACATGCTATGCCTTGTATATATTCATGTGTACACTGTCTTGTACATATATCATCTGTACAATGTCTTGTATATATATATCAGTTGTACACTTTCTTGTTTACGTATCAACTGCACATACAATATCTTGTTCATGCATATGTACATGGGCTTGTACATATACATGCTATGCCTTGTATATATTCATGTGTACACTGTCTTGTACATATATCATCTGTACAATGTCTTGTTCATATGCCATCTGTACAATGACTGGTTCATATATCATCGGCACAATGTCGTATAATCATCGACGCAATGTCTTGTTTATATATCATCTGTACAATGTCTTGTATATATATATCAGTTGTACACTTTCTTGTTTACGTATCAACTGCACATACAATATCTTGTTCATGCATATGTACATGGGCTTGTACATATACATGCTATGCCTTGTATATATTCATGTGTACACTGTCTTGTACATATATCATCTGTACAATGTCTTGTATATATATATCAGTTGTACACTTTCTTGTTTACGTATCAACTGCACATACAATATCTTGTTCATGCATATGTACATGGGCTTGTACATATACATGCTATGCCTTGTATATATTCATGTGTACACTGTCTTGTACATATATCATCTGTACAATGACTGGTTCATATATCATCGGCACAATGTCGTATAATCATCGACGCAATGTCTTGTTTATATATCATCTGTACAATGTCTTGTATATATATATCAGTTGTACACTTTCTTGTTTACGTATCAACTGCACATACAATATCTTGTTCATGCATATGTACATGGGCTTGTACATATACATGCTATGCCTTGTATATATTCATGTGTACACTGTCTTGTACATATATCATCTGTACAATGTCTTGTATATATATATCAGTTGTACACTTTCTTGTTTACGTATCAACTGCACATACAATATCTTGTTCATGCATATGTACATGGGCTTGTACATATACATGCTATGCCTTGTATATATTCATGTGTACACTGTCTTGTACATATATCATCTGTACAATGACTGGTTCATATATCATCGGCACAATGTCGTATAATCATCGACGCAATGTCTTGTTTATATATCATCTGTACAATGTCTTGTTCATATGCCATCTGTACAATGACTGGTTCATATATCATCGGCACAATGTCGTATAATCATCGACGCAATGTCTTGTTTATATATCATCTGTACAATGTCTTGTATATATATATCAGTTGTACACTTTCTTGTTTACGTATCAACTGCACATACAATATCTTGTTCATGCATATGTACATGGGCTTGTACATATACATGCTATGCCTTGTATATATTCATGTGTACACTGTCTTGTACATATATCATCTGTACAATGTCTTGTTCATATGCCATCTGTACAATGACTGGTTCATATATCATCGGCACAATGTCGTATAATCATCGACGCAATGTCTTGTTTATATATCATCTGTACAATGTCTTGTTCATATGCCATCTGTACAATGACTGGTTCATATATCATCGGCACAATGTCGTATAATCATCGACGCAATGTCTTGTTTATATATCATCTGTACAATGTCTTGTATATATATATCAGTTGTACACTTTCTTGTTTACGTATCAACTGCACATACAATATCTTGTTCATGCATATGTACATGGGCTTGTACATATACATGCTATGCCTTGTATATATTCATGTGTACACTGTCTTGTACATATATCATCTGTACAATGTCTTGTATATATATATCAGTTGTACACTTTCTTGTTTACGTATCAACTGCACATACAATATCTTGTTCATGCATATGTACATGGGCTTGTACATATACATGCTATGCCTTGTATATATTCATGTGTACACTGTCTTGTACATATATCATCTGTACAATGACTGGTTCATATATCATCGGCACAATGTCGTATAATCATCGACGCAATGTCTTGTTTATATATCATCTGTACAATGTCTTGTATATATATATCAGTTAAAAGACCCATTAGACATAGCAACAGTTAAGAGTAATTAACCAACCAGGATGATGGGGAGTATGTGGGCCTACAGGACGCGGCCTGAAACAGCCTGATTGAGTACATGGGAAGGACAGATAACAGGAGAACTGACGGTTCATAATGAGGTTAGGTTACAGAAATTCAGATAGAAATAGGATAGCTAACAAGAGGTCACCTCCCTACCTGCACCACCCCCCCACCCCAACCTTACGCAAGGCGAGGGCGTGTACTCCCACGTCAGGGTGAGGGCTTGTACCACTCACGCCAAGCCGGGGGCGTGTACCCCTACGTCAAGGTCGGGTTACCTGGCGTGAGAGACACCCCCCCTACACCCAGGTCACCCCCAGGGTCAAGTTACCTTCCCGTCGGACAGGTCACCTCCCTCCCCTAGTCAAACACAGGTCACCTCCCACCTCGGCCTACACAGGTCACCTCCCTCACCAGGTTCGGATCGGGTCAGCCACAAACCTGCTTCGTGCCTTCCTACATCAGTAGGTCAAAGGTTGGGGAAGGGGGGTGGCATTGGGAAGGATCTTGCTTGAAGTAAACTGGTGCAGTGCGAAAGGCAGTGCTTGCGCTTGAGGCACGAATTATCTGGTGTCAGACGCAAGCAATCTGGGACAGAACCCCGAAAGCAGGCTGTGTGTCGTGGGGCCCTGGAGACGAAATTCCCTTGCGTATGACGTCATCGCAACCGTTTTAGTTCATTGTGGGCATCGACCACATGCGTGGAAGTCGTATGTTGACATGAGTAGGGGCCGTTCGTTGCACACACGCACGCACGGCCTTGCCCACCCAACACACCCTACTGCCTTGAGTTGAGGTCCTTGCTGTTCCTGGCATACACAAGTCTGGATCATGGGTGTGTCTGGTCTGCTTGCCAGCTTCCTGCAGCCTACAACAGTGGACTTGATCAAGGGGTTGTTGTTATATCTTCATGAACGTATACGTTATTACTGGATGGAACACCTGAAGCACGAAGGTACGACACTTGAGCACGACGTCACGACCCCTGGGTATAGTAGTCAAGCCATGATATCCAAGGGTCGTACTATTGTGCTTAAGGATCGTACTGTCGTGCTCAAGGGTCGCATCGTCGTGCTCAAGGGTTGTAGCAACTGATTCAAGGGCTGCACAGTCGTGTTCGAGGATCAGAACGTCGGACTCAAACAAGGATCTCCTATTGCACAGAACAGGAAGTACTTTTCTGTACCTGCACGTCTGTGTCTCTTGGTTTGGCTGGAACACCGGAGCTATTGTGTACATCGCTACGCGTAATAATGATCGGCTTCACCTACTTCCCCTCTTCGGCCACAGTGAGGAAACAGTGTGAAACAAACGTTCTTCTTGCCACACATCGACTCTCTATCTCTCTAGCTGCCGTATGTAACGTCATATTCAAATGGAAACCACTAATATACATGAGAAATCTTTGCATAATCTCAACAAATACAGATGCAGGTCCTTTGGGGAGGCCGTTGTCTGTACATCTCAGTGTTTGAATAACACCATTTGCACATTCATGCCATGTTTTATGTCTAAACATAAAGAGAAAAGCAGTGGAGAGGCGAAGCAACTTGTGAAAAACTTGCGAGGAAACAACTAGCTTCCTATATGTATTGCAAAAGTCAATTCAAGGAGCCAGAGAAGATCTTATAAGTCCTTGCTCTGAGAATTACACTGATGGTAACACGACAGATCTATGTAAACAAAGAAACTGAGAAATGCGAACACTTTTAGGACAACTGTTTTTAAAAAATTACATACCATTACTTACCCGCAAATTTTCAGGAGCTTATTTCAGGTGAATAGTTACAAATTGTAAGGACACTAGGTCATGCTATACGTAATGTGAAAGAATTGCTTCAGGTTCCCTGTTAATGTGCAACGCCCAGCATCGCTATCACGATTAAAGTATGAATAAATGAATTATGTAAATACATTATCAATAAAGACAGCAAATAAAGAAACCGCCATGTACAGGGCCAGACGGGCGGCCTGTGGTAAACCAATGTTTTTAAAACGTTTTATCTTTCGTATTAAGCCTCTTAAAACATGAACAGTAAATACATCTCTCCCTCTCCTTCTGCAATGATCTTGGTAGCGTAAACGACCGTTCACACACTGTGGCTGTTAGTGAAGTTATTTTCTGTATTCTTAAGATATTCTGAAGATCGCAAAGTATATTGCGATTTTCCGGGTAATGCCTAGATCTTTAAAGAGAAATATTGCCGGATACCGTTGGCTGGCTTATGCCTACTGATCCAGGATAAACTTCCACCTCTCTGTTCTAGCTATCATTCTTTCTACGTTTCCGATAAACGATAAAATTAAACTGTTCCACAAAAGCATTCTCCCACAAACTTGTGAATGCCCAGAATGGAACAACAGAATAAGACAAAAGTTGATGTGTTCAGAATAATATACTTAATCATCAGTCCAGCGGAGCACAAGTTTTCCTTCTACTTAAACCAGGACGAAATTTGCGTATCCACCTTAAACAGCCCACTCCACTTACGTGACACTGGGGCCGCCCTGCGCCAGTAATAGCATCCCCAGTAATACACACACACACACACCCACACCCGACCCATGACAGTAATGACACACCCGGGAATGAGATGCCAATGACAAGCTACGTTCTGACGACTTTTTATACACACGCACACGAGTATCCTTCACCAAAATCACACGAAAGGATAAACCAATGCTGAACACATGGAAAAAAAATACACACATAACTCAACATATGGACACACAGTAATACATGCCCATAATAATACAGACAAATACATAAATTCATATCTACTTCTGTATACAGATCTACGGGTAATGAAGGGACCTGAGGATCTATAGATTATACATTCGCGTTCTGGTCAGCCACTGGGAAGGTCACGCAACCCCACATCCTTGTCCACACCACAGTGGCTTGGTAGTGGGCGTGGCCATCCACGGCAGCGTCAGAACATTCTAATAACTATCATAATTCCTTTTTTTCTAACAACTGTACTAATACGCATACACACAATGTAATTTTTTTTTCTAGGTCTTCAATAAAGGTTTAAATATCTCATCAAAAATTTTACCATGGGCCATGTACCAGGTGAAACTGCATGTGTTCATGGAATTAACACCGATTTTTTTTCAGCAGTCAGTAGACTAGATAATGAACCAATATGTTTACAGTGACAAAGTAATGAAGTGACAGCGTGTACTGTGATGATCTGAGAATTACATCAACACCTAAAGATGCTAAACATTTTTCAGTAGTTTTTAATGACGTTGTCAACCTTAATTACCCTGATTGGTGATACACAATGAGATCACTAACCAACCCATTAGCAAACAAAGATTTCAGAATACATAAACACTGATCTACGTGTTAACAGATAGAGTTATAACCTAAATGGGCACAAAAAAATCCCATATTGGATTTTTACAAAGAAAAACGAAAACTCCTTCCTTAACAGTGTACAGGGCAACAGTTTTGGCTTCATTGCGCAATAAAAACAAGACAGCACGACGGAATGCAAGGAGCAACAGACCACTGGTTCCTTTCAAGGTTGTTTGTGTGAGTATATAAACAGATGTCTCTGAAATTTTACAGCATGAAGATAAAGCTTCCGCTTAGCACATAACCACATATTCCGCACTTGGTGGCCTCACAGCGAGGACGTGAAGAACGTTTGAAAAACTATGACACACCACATCGGCCGCCCGACCGGGATAGCCTAGCCTAATACAGATATGATTTTCTTTTCTCTGAAAATGTCGGTGTACAATAAAAATACTAACATGAAACAAAGGCTCTACCCCGTCATGAATTAAGTCTCTTGGGTACATTAACTTGCTGAAATATAGCATTAACTGTCACGTAGTTAGGACAAAAGATCAATGTTTTCGCCATCTTGGGCGTCGCTTAACGATAGCTGTACAGTACCTGCAACAATGGCGTCCAACGTTCACTGTCCTTAGCGTTCATCACAGGCAACAAACGTTCAACATTATGCAATGTGTTCCTTGTGAAAATCATATATGGCACCGGTAATAAACTCTGTTCCGCCGTGTGTTGTGTCGGTTCTCCTCGAACAAGAGTCGGTAACTTGCTGTGAGCTACCATCAAAGTCGGCGTCGCCATAAGATAGTGTGGTAACCCTAAGAAATGGGTTCCTGGTTTAGCATCACCTCACAGCGACATGTAACTGTAATATCTAATAGCTCTGACCCCCCTTCCCAAATCAATGCTAGTCGAGGTCTTCCATTTAAGTTTTCTTCCCTCAAAATCAAAGCAACTTCAGTCTCCATCTCCCCCCGCCTCCACCAACACTTTCCCCTCGTCAACCATAACCTGTATCTGAGAAGTGTAGAACTTCCGTCGTACTCAAGTGTTATATGTGACGTAAGTCACTCGACTCCTGCTTAAGGGCCGGCCACTTGACGGCCAACCTGCCGCGCCCAGCTGCTTCGACTGTGTACTCATTCTCCCAGTAGCCTCCTGGGTACGGGTCACACCGAGGTCACACAAGGGTCAACCGGAGTCGGAAGATACTTACGTCTTACGATCTTGGCGGTCATGACCCTGGAGTAGCGAAGAGGGTGGAGGATGGCCCAGTAGCGGTCAACGCTGACGGCGACCAGACAGAAGATGGAGATGGTGCAGAGCATGAGGAGGGTTGAGAGCATGAGGAGGCAGGGCCACAGCAGCCGAGGCAGCCCGATGGACGTCAGGATGGCAAAAGGGATGCCCAGCACCCCAACCAGCAGATCGGCCAACGCCAGGGACACGATGTAGTAGTTGGTGAGGCGGCGAAGCTTTCGGTCCACCACGAAGACAGTGATGGTGAGAGCGTTGCCAATGATGGCCACGACGGCCACCAACACCTCGCTCACGGCGTAGGGCACGCTCAGGGGATACACGTCCGTGTTATTCAGTCCCTCGCCGGCCGTCGGCGTCGCTAGCAACTCCGCCGTGATTCCCTCGAAGTCGGAATGGTTGTTTAACACTGTCACAACATCTAGGTCAGACATCATGAACTGCACCAGTTCACTACACGTCACACTACACAGACTACCAGTACTAGGACATCTTTCATTCACAGCATCAGTCCTATATCACATCACCAATATCATCAAACATTTCTACTAATACATGGCAACAATCCATAACAGATATTTTCCATGAAACATCTTAAGAAGAACGACAGGTAATTATCCCTTGAATACAGTTTGTCTTCTGTAAATGACAAATTAATTCATCAAACCATCAAGTAAGAACTCCGAGAAGACGAAGGCGTAAAGACCTACCCAGCTCACCGATACACATGCGACTGGCGCGACACAACCTGTTCATCCTGACCGCCATCTCCCCTCGCCAACCTGCCAGACCCACGATACTCACCCTCTCCTCCACACTCTTCAAAATATCTGCAATTCTCATTCACCCTATTCCTCATTTGTTATACCTTCTACCTTTACACGTATCTACGTCTTTATATAGCATATCTAGATGTATTATATAGCATATCCAAATGTATTACAATAAGATTCTGAAAGTGTTCGGCGAGAGGATCGTAGCTCCGCCCACTAACCCTACGTCAACGGACGGCTTGAACATAAGGAATAACTTGACAGTTCGGTAATTATTTTGTTCTGCAAAACACTACCGGCATTTAATAAATCAATAGTATATCTATCAGTCTTCCTTACAATGATGACATTTTTCTTAAATTATTGTTGTCGATATAAAATCTCGAAAGATAATTTCCCATCTGCATCACCCCAATAACAGTTTCATCACCAACCCAAAGTTACAAATTTTCATGTAACCTTCTCACAGATAATGGCCATTGCTTCCGGGATGGCCTACTACGTCCCTTGCATAGCCATTATCTAATTCA